>NW_020226364.1:78452-157942 GCF_003070985.1 Temnothorax curvispinosus | reverse complement strand
GTGTGTGTGTGTGTGTGTGTGTGTGTGTACGTATGGGCTTGTCGTTGTACGCCGCCGCGCGTTATACGTTCGCCAATATTCGACCGCGTATGCCGGGCTTATATGTTTTACTCGCCACGAATACGGCATTCGATATGAGTGGCAAAATTTTAATTGAAACGCAATAGCGTTGCAGTTTTAATAAGCGACGGCGTTGCGCGTTGCGCCTCTGATGGTTTTGCGGGGTTATGTAAAGACATCCGTTATTAAAAAAATTAAATCAATAGAATCGTTATTGATGCATCCCGTTCTCGTCGTCCCCGCGCGATAGTATTGCTATACGTGTCCATTATTCACGAAATCATTTCCAATGCATTTAAATGCAGTATCAGATGTATGAAATGTGACGTATGTAACAGATTTTTAAGAATTAGTGCTTATTGTTAGGCGAATTGTATAGTAAATTGTAAAAATTACGTATGAAATACGTTAAGCGTTGGCATACAGAGAAAAAAATTATGCTGTATCAACAGCATTAGTCTAATTGGAAATAATCTTGTTAATTCAATAACAGTATTAGTGAAACAATACTTATTTAATTAAAAGAAATACTTATTTTATTAAAATAAAAGCATGATATTTAAATTAACAAGATTATTTCCAATTAGACTAATGCAGTTGATATATCATTTTTGCAACCGTGCATTAGTGAAATTCTGACTGGATTAACAGTTAAAATGCGACGCTTACGTTATTATATTTGGTTCGTACACATATACATCTAAGGTGTAAAAGCAAAAGCGACGAAGGGATTTAATCTCTAGATTGAATCTAATTAATTTATCGGAGGATAACTGGTTTTTGTTATACTCTGCGACGCGAGTCGTTGCCGAGCGCTATCGTTAATCAGTGAAATTAATTGAAAACGAATGACTTTAATAAACACCAATGTATCTAACCAAGATAGTGCACAGTTACCTCGCACGATGAACGAGAAATCGGGGAAGGAAAATCTCTGATAATATCCATATCGGAAATTCGATGAAAGCGGAATACAGTGTACGCGAAAATCGCATCGTAATCAAAACATCCGACTTTTAAGCTCTCGATAAAAATCATACTTTTATTCGTTTAAGCTGATACTTGATTGCCATTTTCACGATTACAATATGAAAAATTGTAAAAACAGAGGAGTCTCAAATTTTACGCTCTCAAGAATTTTATGTTATAAAATAATTTGTTTATTCCAAAGTGTCCAACTTATCATTCGCGACTTACATCGCTGTTCTGACGCATTTAACTCGTTATCTGCAGCCTGGCTGAAGTACAGAGAACACTTACTTTCCTCGAGCAGAGACTTAATCCTCAAGCAGTCATCGCTCTCTTCGCGTTCGCGAACTCTCCCGATATCCTCGGAGTCGATTTTCATGCGGTGACAGAACGACGTTTGGGCATCATCGTTCTCGTACCTGACGGACCGTAAAACGTGCCCAGATAACGAGAGTGGAAAGGACATTCCAGTAGTACGCCGTGCCAATGCGTAAGATTGAACTTACCGGGTAGAATGTTGCGACGAGTACGCTCAATAACGGATTTACGCTTTAAGCATCGACCGGTTTCAACTTCAACGACGCAAGGCGCGCTTCGCTTCAAGGATTTTAATTAGTGTGATCGATATGGACACTTTTTAAAAACCAACGCGATGTATTTCGTAAGACCACCGATTTATGTTGGATGTTTTCAGCGTCTAACGTTGAAAGAGAAAGCCGAAACGTGAGACATTCATAATGCGCTTTTAAACGAGTCTTAAAAAAATACACGCATACACGTGTATATGTCTTTTACTTTATAAACATATAAAAACTATAAACAGAAAAAATGAAAAGGTATTCTTATATATTAACATTTTTAACGAAGTTTCAAACGCGAACGATTTAAATAAGTGTATAAATCTTTTTTTTTATATATTTGCTGAAAGGAGAAGAAGAAGAAGAATATACATATAAATGTCGAATAAACGGGGTTAATGTTTAGACGACATTCCTCATAAGCCAGTTGGAATTACGCATTTCATCAGTATCGATGAAATGATATCCGATGCCTGAGATGATAATTATACTCTTCCCGTTAATAACATATCGAGACAAGTAATCCACGTGTCTCGAGAGGCGGCATAATAAATCCAATCCGAGATCTCGATTCCTTTCACGATTCTTAGACGTACGAGGTGAATGACGAAATTGCACAACGGTAAGAAGCCAATAACACACTGCCTGCTCCCGATGTTTGCGCAGGTATTTAGAGTACGCCCCGGGAGTACCGCAACGCGCGAAGGTTTGTGGAAAAAATTAAATAAGATTAACACTTAACAAATTAAACAAATTCCGCCATCGCGTATAGACGACCCGGCGGTGTGGACGAGCAAATATTGCGTCGATAAACATTCCCGCTTCTGAAAAGATCCGCTTGTCTCCTCGCTCTGCGGACTCCTCATCTTCGACCTCGTCTTGCCTTCTTCCTTCACGCTTTCCTTCGGCCGCGCCGTACGCATCGACTCGTGGATTGACGCTCTTGACAGCCTGCTAGGAGAAGACAGACGACCTTCTTTCAAAACATGCAACCAGCCACGTGGACCTCGAGATCCATACGCCGATGGCAGCGTGTTTTCACTATACTAAATATAGATTCGATTAAGTAATATTTATTCTCTCCCATTTTTAAATTTTTTTCATGGAAAATTATTTATCATTTCATTACTTTCCAAAGATATATCGATTGATTATCTCAGTTGCGAAACGACTCATATACGATCCACGTAATACTTTACTATTATGTAAATATCATACACGCGTAAGTTTGTGAAAAATATTGATCACACGTCGATCGGCTTCTTCAAAACAAATCTTGTACAATTATTCAAGTGCCGTACCTCGCGCTGCGCGTGGCTGTCATGAGCGCATTCGAGATCGCCGGTGTTCCAGGGAAAGCCGATCCGAGGCGGAACGCTCGGCGGTGGACGGCAGCAAAAGAGAAGAGAACGATTCTGCGGCCGTTGCGAAAGCGTGCCGGTGCTCGGATCGGCAGACGACCGATTTCTTGAAACTAGGAAGTCTGGCGTGGCACACACGACCGGCGTAATACGCGCGTATATACGTGCACATGAGAGTGTCGCACCTAGACGCGCCGCGCCGGTCTCCGCGGAGCGAGAACCTTGTGGGAGACCGGTCGACGTGACTCGGTCTCTAAAAATAGCCGACTAGAATACTGCGAAAAATCACTGTTTTTACGATAATTACCGTCACTTAGTGCCGCAGCGCCTTTCATCCACTCTTAGGACCCGTCCACGCGTACCTGACGCGTTCAACGCTTCATCGGCCGAAGCTCGGCTTCACGACGACGTCGCGCGAGACGCACGCGTTAAATCTGCGGGCCAACTGTGTCTCGCCTTGCTATATTTCCGTGATCCCCGTGATGACATATGAGAAAAAGTGGAAATATATATCAATAATTTCAAGATTATCGCGTGTATAGGAGTTAAGGTTCATCGTTGAAGTCACGTGACGGCGAGTCGCGGTAGCATAATTATATCTAATCAAAGTGTTCGACGATTGAAAATCCTCCTGCTATCTTGATTATACCGCTATCTCAATAATCTCCGCGTTACTTGTAAATCTTTGATCTTTACAGTTAGGAGACAGAGGAATAACGTGATGAGGTTTAAAGTTCACGGCGAGAGTCCCCTTCTTCCCCCTCCCCCCGTGATCTTTTTAGATCGTTTAACGTTTGATAAGAGCAATGCGAAAATAGCATACTTGTTACAACGAACGTGTGATTTATCGCGGGAACTCCTTTCTCTAGAAAACGTAGACGGGCACGGTTTATCAGGGCATGGTCAATGTATCAAGGATACAATCCTTTTACACCAGTCTACGTTTCAGATCATAACGTGCCTGTTACAAAGGACAAAGTTCAAAACAGCGAGCGCGCGCTCTAATGCAATCGGAAATATTCGGAAGGCCGAGAAATGGAGTTTATTACTCTCTCTCTTTCTGTACAACAGTGAAACATTTCGCGTGATGTCTTTACCGTACATACGCCGCAATGTTGAACCGTACAGGAGGTAACCTCCCGGTGCAACGTAACAACGTGTGTGGGCACGTGTGCACGGATCACAAAGGTCGCGCAATATAGCAGTATTCGGCCACCGCTTCTGTGGGTCCTGGGCTCGCCGTTCCCGCGGGCCCCCGTACGCGAGGGCGCATGGCACGTACGGGCGCGCTCATAGGGCCCCGCTCGCTTCCCTTTCCCGCAATCTCGCAAATCTTCCTCTCCGCGTCTCCTCCTCCCGCTACCTGGTCGCTCGCTCGTTCCGTCCTTCCAACACGGCGATTCAAATAAGTCAGCCGGATTTTATTCTTGTCTCTCGGATATTCTTTATAGCGCCGGGGCCCGGGGGCCCTTACCGCGCCGTCCGTCCGTCCCCTTCTTTCGCCCTCTCCCGCGCCTACGTTACACGCGCGCCATACATTATAAACGCAGGCAACGGTGTGTATGCGCAAAAGTACAAGGAGCGGAGGCCTACAAGTGAGGCCCCATGTTCGGGGTCTTACTTATTGGACAGTTTACACGCTGCACATTTTCATACTCCACGCGGTCCCACAGAGAGACATATTCACCGACCGCTATAAAACATCCCCTCGTTCCTCTCTCAAACATAACGTATTCCACTGACGGATTAAGTAATTATCTCTTCCACATCTCGTTACGTATACATGTGTGAACTCAAAGTCTCTTAATTCACACAGAAATATACGCGATACGCGCAATCCGTGACTTCGACAATCGATAACGTACTCGGCGTACAGCAATATAATCAAACGGAGGCACGCTTCGTACAAGTCGTCTAATATTTTATCAACCGAAGCTTCCCTCGTACGTCATCACATTCGTATATCGCGATTAAAATCACGGCCGAGAAGCATAGGTCCTGCGAGCGCAGATGGGAAAGATACACGTCTTCGATCCGCGTGGACTCTGCGGATGTATCGACCCCGGGGGCCTTACGGGGCCGCGGTTAAGGGGCCGGCATAAGTCTCCGGGAATAGCGGCTAATAATATGCGCGCGAAGTTTATTTCGCCAGTGGATTCATACGTCACGGCTTTATTGTGCGTCTCCGTTTCTCTCCGTGGGGCCCTCCAGAGTGAAGGAGGGGGGAGGGGGGCGAGAGAGGGGAGGAGAGATCCCGTGAGACGGCGTTTGCATGAAAATACGCCGGGTGATTGAGTACTTTAGAAAATTTAAGCGCTATAGATTACGCCCCGCGAGGGAAACAATATTGCCCGACGGTGGGCCTTTCGATCTGCCGCGCGAGCAGCCGTTACGACCGATATTCTTACGGACAGAAGAAACTCCGCGACGGTCGCTTCTTCCGTCGAAGAATCGAACGGGCAACAACGGATATTTGCATACGTAATTATACATAGGCATTTTTTATCGAGTATATGCCCGTGCCGCTTGGTAGCCAGATAACCTTTGCTCTTTTTTTCCACGCGTACCAAATAAAACTTTGTAATGCCTAGGAACATATGCGTTTCGTAACAGCGAATAGCCATTAATGGTGACACAATGGCAGGACAAAGAAAAGTATTTTCTTTTCTTTTAACGATAGGGGAGTGGATTTTTATTTGATTTATATGGCTATTTGTCGTCCAATAACTATATAATTTATCTCATGATATCATTTATATAGCAATCGAGAGGCAATAATGAGTCATCAGTAAGGTTGTCTCCCAAATTATCATCGATAAAGGATTTATCTGGGTCAATCGGGGTTCCTCGGAGGGAAGCCGCGAATGGGACCGAGCAATGTGCATGTGTGTTCATGTGTGGATGAGTCGAGGTGAAAAAGTGTATATATACTGGGGGAGAAAGAAACGCGAACACACGGCGATATCCTCCCCGCGGCGAGATCCGGTCGGACAGATGATTATCGGGTATATAGGAAATTGAAAGGGTGTCTAAGGAGGTGTCTAGGCACTACTCCGCGGGGGCGGTTTTCTCAACGGGGTGGCACACGGCTCGACTTATGGGGTCTTAAGGGCGTTCGGACGCGGACACCCACACGGAAAGATGGTGCTCGCCGATAGCCGTTGCCCACCACGGATAATAGGTTCTACGGGTTTCTTATATAGTCCCGCAGAAGTCACCTATCTGCCTCTTCGACTGTCTTTAGCTTATCCTTGCTGACCGAACAAGGATAACCTCCGCCCTGCTATTTCCCTCCCGCTCTGTCCCTCCTGCGCGATCCTCTCTCCTTTCTTCTTCTTTCTTTCGATCAGGTGCACACCTCCTCGCGTTCCTAGATCGCTATCTGCCAAATCACTATCAATCATTCGGGTGATCCGGACACCGGATGCTCGGGGCCAATCTCCTGTAAGCCCTCTTCTTCTCGCTCTTCGCTCGCGATAAATAAATCGATCGATCGGCTTTAACGAGCCGTGCGAGGAGTCTCGCTGCGTGAACGAGCGAGAAGAGTTTATAAGCATTAGGCGCGACAAGAATCGGGAGTTCGTCGAAGAAACGTTGCTTGAGATATTCATTGCGTCAAAAACTCAATGATAGATCTTTATATATATCTTCAACGTATATATAGACGTATTAAAAATTGAAGAATTTGTTTTACTTTGGAATATGAATCCGCCGCGGGCTAAAACAGCGAAATTCGTGAACTTCCGTACCGCCCCGCTCGGATCATCGATCATGCTTTCTAATGGTCAACGAAGGTCGGGACAATGCTCGCGACAGGGCTCGCCTCGTTCCCGGCGAAAAGCCGCGGGCCAAGCGAACGCGAAGCTCGTCAAATCGCAATTAGACGGACGATTTAAAAGAGATTTTTCACGATAATGATGATAGAGTACCGGGCACAGATCGTCCCCGAACTCGTTTCGTATCGCGTACGTCGCAGCACGTCCTTTTTTTCGCGACGTTACGTAACGTCGCTTAATTAACAGTTTATCGATTATTAGCGACGTAACGTGTCAATGGCGCATTGCAAAGCGCGGATCACGCGAAAATTACACGCTATGTACACACGCAAATCATCCTTGTGAAATGTGTTTTCTTACGTGCTTCCTAATGCGATTGTAAAATCGTAATAGCGAGCTCTATTCAAGAATAATCTTAACTCTTTACATTCTGAATATGCATGACGACTAACTTTGAACTAGTTTCTCTATCGTTTACTCAGCATTATTATAAAATACCTAATCGTACAATTAGCGAATATGTAGAGAAAATAAGTAGAGAATTATTAAAAACGACTTAATGCTTTAGTTTATATGTTGAATAATCTTATACAGATGTCGAAATAGCTTCTATAATAATTTCTTAAATTCTGGGACACTCTCTTTGTATCTTATACATGTTAAAAGTATGAACGAGATTTGTGAAGGAATTATTATAGCAAAACACGAGTGCGGAGATTAGGATGTTTAGGGAGCGCCGTAATTATTAATCCGCTCTTTGCGAGTTTCTTTATATCAGATTGAGATTATATTACGTCATGCGCAACGATCTGGGACGAAACCGTATCACCTCGTGCTTTTATCGTTATCTCGCGTGCCGATAGTATCGGTATTTAAAGTATCTAAATCTAACAGTGCGACCGCACACGCAGACCGTTGCACATGTGGCACAACTTTTACCGTTAAACACACAGAACTGACGTTGATTACTACATGTCAAACATTATCCATGAAAGATGAAGGAAAAAAAAAAGAAAAATTGAATCGCTATCGAGACTAATATTTCCGGCACGTCGAACGAACACAAACTTTAAAACATACGATAAATTAGCGAATTAAAAGATAAATTAGCGATTGAATTACACGATTTACCACATGTGTATAAAAACTGGATTGGAAGATCATGCTAATCCACTTTTAAAACGAGGTATTCAATAGCTTACATTTATTGCTAAGTCAGAGCAAATAAGTCTGCATAAAGAAAATAATTGTACATAGATCTTGCCTGATAATGTTGAAGATTATTCTTGTAAGATAAATTTCTTTTTAACGTTGTCACTAATCGACAGTGAAGTTCATATCATCCATCGCAGATTAAATACGTTTAACGTTAAACGCGCGTATTTGTGCCTCGCCATCCTTGTCGTACAAAATCGCCATACATCACATACCCATAAAGTCGCGTCATTTTTAAAGGACAAATAAAACTCGGACCTCCTAAATACCTTACCTTACGACAATCACTGGCAACTTCTTTAGCGCTTTATTCAGAAATAAAGATTCGCTGGTCGATAAAGGGCGTAGAATCGCACGAAGCGAACCGGCCGCGAATGAGTGCCGAATCAAATATCCCCATCGCCGACCATCGGCGATTTTTTACATCGTCGAGTTTTTGTTCGAGCAGCTCCGCATCGGATGTGGACGTACGCGGCATATCGTAGCCGATAACCCACTTCGGCATCTGGAATCGGATCCGAGATATCCAAAACCCGATATCCGGGAAGGGAATGCGACGGCACAAGGGAGGTCGTCGTCGCTGGTAGGAGGCAAAAAAAAGCGTGCAGGCGGATACCTCGACGACGGCGCACGGTTGTCGGAATGCTCGTAAACTCGCGGTTTTAACCACCGCGTTGCATCGGCATCGCGGACTACTCGACGGGGGCACCAGCTCGAGCCACGCTGTTTCGCCTACTCGCGTTCGCGAATTCGCACCGCGACGGAATACGCAACCCTTATTTTCGCTTCGAGAAAGTGCGTATACCCGCACGATAGCTGCTCAAGGTATCCGTCTGATGTCCCGGCTGTTCCCCTCAGTGGACGGCCCCCGTCGGGCCGTACTCTCCCGTCGATGAATAAAAGACGAACCGGTATGTGGTCGCGAAAATTACAAGCCAGTATATTAAAAGTCGCGGTGTCCTGTACCTGTGGACAGCGGTCCGCAAAACTGTGCCAACCGCTTAATTTACGACGGGAACGGGCGCGTCGCCGATAACGAACGGAATTTCGCGACACGCGAAATTTTGAAGGACCCGTTTTACACGAGTTTGACCTGGGTCCTGACGAACGAATCGGCAACGAAAACAGAATAAACAGAATTGGCACACATGTTTTATTAATTTATTTAAATACGTTTTAAGATATATAAGTTTATTTAAATAAGTTTATTTAAATTTATTAGAATTTTTTTCAATAATTTTGTACATATTAACATATTAATTGCTTGATAAAATAAAATTATATTGTCATAAATACCTAATGTGATCACTAATTACTTTTATAACAGAAGCGATTTACATAAGTATAAGTTTCTCTTTCTCGAATAATCGCAGAATCTTTTTAGAGAATGAATCTGATACAATCGCTCTTTTCAACGTGAGCAGAGTACGTTCGGATAACGCTGTTATCTCATGAGATCCATTCAAGCAGATTTTTCCATGGGCGTCTCATCGATCCTATCTCTCGGTGCACCCGTTCCACTATACAAGAATACCCAACCGATCTCAAGATTCTCTGTAAGTCGAATCATACTGTAGGTCCGAATCAATGACACCGCGAAAAAAGCAATCGTTCCCCGCTCTTTCCGGCAGCTGCTGAAGAAGAAGAAGAAGAAGTCCTCGAGTTCCACGTAAAAACGAGTTTCACCGTGTGTCCGGTTTGGCAACACCGAATGGTCCATTCACCGTTAACCCCTGAGATAGGTTTGCGGGAGCTCGAAGATCACACCGGAATCTATACGGGCGAGGAGGAAGGCGGAGGGGAACAAAACTTGTTATTCCCTAAAACCGAAGTCCCTGGTCGAACATACGAGCGTACGATGATACCTGTACGTATTTCTCTCTTTCCTCCTTCCCCCGTTCTCCATTCTTTCCTTCTTTCTTTCTCTTTCTCTCTATCGATCCTTCTCCGTCTTCCTGGCCGTCTCTTCGCCCGATATGGCCGTGCGTATCGTTGCGCTCGGTTACCAAACTGGACATAAATTAATCCCGTCAAATGTCCTCATTCGTTATCCGATCCTGGGAGTCCCCCCTGATCCGTTCTCTCGGGCACCGCTAAGCAAGGTTAATCTTAACTTATAGGTATGAGGCTTGCGTAAGCCTGTACCCGACCGACTACCTGCCCGCAGCGATGCCCGATCGTCTCTGCCGGAACCACCACCACACCCCGGCACCTCTCTCGAAAAACCTTATACGCACCTGAATCTAGCAAAGTGGCACGAATTTCTGACATACCGGGCAAGCACCGATAACCGCGATAAATGATCCTGTCTCTATACATTAATCGACGAGATAAGCTAATTAATTTTCAGTGTACAAACTACTCTCTTCCTTCATGAAACATTCAATAAATCGTGTACCTGGCTGTAGTTCGAAATCTCACTGATCATTCGACAAGTGAAGGACTCGATCCGAAAGACGGCTGTAATGCTAACAATTTTTTTCTAGATAAGATTAACAAAATATTACTATAGGTATATATAATTCTTGAAAGTACAACATACATATAGTTTCTTAATTGTATGTATAAAAAATTAATGTAATCGTATGAGCTACAATAATCTATCTTCATTAAGTCTTACAGTTAAATTTCTGTATGCCTAATTGACCGGGAAAAAATCGACACTGAATCACGGTTTGAGAATGGTACAAGCCCACCATAAAAATGATGCAACAATGAAATACAACCGCAGTACCCAAAGTACGATTAAGGATATCGAGTTACCGGTTTCACGGGAGTCACCTTATCTGGTATTCAATCACGGAGTGTATCGCAGTTTGTTGATCGTTCGATCGCGCTCGTGAATGATTTTGTCTCCAGAAATGGCCACTACGAACATTTGTAAAAGGAGGACGCGTTGGAAGTAGTGCCAATGTTAATGGTAAAAAAAAGACGAATTTCCGCAAATGGATATCGGCGAATAAACGTCCATTATACCGACAACAAACGTGAAATAGAAGCAACATGTCGTTACTTGCGTGTCAACAAGTTAACTGTCAGCCGATCGCATATATTACAAGCGAAATAAACTCGGAAAGAATTAAATGAAAATCGCGCGTGTGTAGATGTACCCCTCCACAAAAAAATAAGCAACCCTTCGAAGCAGAAGTTTCAAGAGACACATAATTTGTGGTACGGCGACCCCGCGAAAGGACGAGCATTAACTACACCCTGAGCTATTGTTCCGTTTCATTTCAGGGCGCCATGGGCACTCACACCCCCATCGAAACGTACGTGGGGATAACGCATCCCTATACCAGGAGTACGCTCAAAGTTATCGTGCTGGCTATAAAACAATACTGCTCTGTTACAACAAGAGAGAGAACATATTGCAGTTATTGTTGTACGCTGGAAGGATAGGTTTTGCCGTATATGAACATGAATTTATTCGGTCATCGGTCTGCTATCCTCACATGATTAACATTAATATACAATTCATTAAAAAACATTAAAAAATTCCTTAAATCTTTAATACATTAAATTCTTTGAAACTTGTGATTACCTTGTGCGAGTCGTACCGCGAAACAAATTTTCGACAATAGATGAATATATTACGGCTTTCTTCTTTTGATTTTTTTTCTTTTGAACATCTCAAACATATGTATGATAAATTCTATCGATCAACCGTTAACGAGTCGTGTCGACGATAGCGTCATTTAAACTTCGCACCATCTTCGTGAAAAGACGGAATTCCGCCTCAACATTTTCGTTCGTATTTTTCATCGCGATACAGAGCAAAAAAAAAGAAGAAAAAGAGGTGAAATATCGAGTGCCTTCGGTACCTCTGGCACTTTCATCCCTTCGTGATCGCGCGGCGCCGGTGGATTCAACCTATTCCAGAATCTCCCTGAGGTTCTGGTACGACGGGGTGTCTCGCGATTTATGCAAAATGGTACGTAGCTCCCTTGGGAGCTTCTCAGCCTGGTCGACCCTCTATCTAACACGTGCGCAACCGTGGCGTGCCGGGGGCCCCCTCGGTGCCACCCTGCCCCCTCCTCCCCCCCAGTTTTCTTTTTCGTGGCTTGCGCTCGTCGGGAGGTCGATCTCGGGACAGAAGGGGCCCTTCGTACCTTACGGACGCAGTTCCTATGTATTTTTCGAGCGAACGTGCGAGGAGCGACTGAAGAAACGAACGCTTGCTCCTCCCGACCCAGATGTTTCGGGAGTTCTTTCAGCCTCCGAAATTCCTGTAGCAAGTTAGATAACGTAGCGGCGTGATGCACGACGAAACGACTGTCCGAATTAGCCTATTCAATTGGGACTTCGCGATTGTGGCTTCAATCGCGATTTGTTTTGCGATTTGAATTGACTCTCTCGCGCGAACAGGTGGAAAAAGAATAAAAAGAATTATCAAAATTCTAAGAATTATTTTGTGCAAACGATTATACGTTACTATACTTATGTTTATCATTAAACTTAATTATAAAATGCACATTAATATTAGGAAAAAAGATTGAAAAATTTAAAAAAGGTAAGCAATTATACAAATACCTATACCATGCAATGTAAAGCATTTTTAAATTGTAAGTGATATGTAGCACGTGTCCGTAGAAGCTTTCATTCTCATCGAAGGGTGTCGGAATAAATAGGCACTTACGAGCCGGATGATCGAGAGGGACCGTGGATCATTTAATTTAATTACCTCGCGGGGGTTAATAGAAGAGATAAAGGTGGCTGCGCTCAGGCTGGATATTATACATCGTGGCCGAGTGTCGCTCTACAGGACCCTCCAAAAATAAATCCTGCCTTTCTGACAAATGCGAGGAGTATATTTTGATCCCCCCCCCTTTCTCGCCATCTCGTCGTTAAAAACTTTTACATTATTTCACTCCGAGTAAGACATCGGAGCAACTCGATGGAGATATGAGAATGATCTACTATCTATATCTATGTATAAGTTGAATCTTTATTAAAATAGGTTTCGCAAAGTGGATAATAACATCAGTCTCTACAAAGCTTTTCTACATCATCTTAGACGCTGTTTCTTGCGTTTAAATCAATTTTATTTTTTAGATCAATAATTTCCTTGAAAAAAATATTACAAAATATATATTAACTATAAAATAATATATTATATACAAAAAATATACTTTATAAAGAAGAATAGGTTTTTTTAAATATAAAGCGTGCTGGAACATTATAGGTAGTATTGGCTAGGCTGACCCTCGTTTCAGAAGTCAGCGGCGATTTAATTTCATAAACCGCAACTGTTGCCTCTATTTAGTTCGAATGGGAGTGCGACTAATAGTTATGATCCCCGCGTCAGATTCTTAATCGAGTTCTTCCCCTCTGGCTGAAATCGCAGCCTGCGGTCGATAACGTCAATAACGTTAGACATGAAAATTGCGTTATATTTTCGTCACAGTATTATATATTTCAAACATTTCCAAGAATTATAAGATGGAGATTGAAGAAATCGTAGACGTTCCCTATTTATTAAGCCACTCCTCTAGCAGTACGAATTCTTCGGCTGTTCTTGCGACACTCATCGTTTCGAAAATCCGCTGGATTAATTTAGACGTCATATTTAATCCAAAATCCGGTCTCTCGAGCTGGTTCGCCATGCCCATGATGGATCTCAGTTTCTCTTTCGATAATTTCGACGGGCGGTCGCATTAACGACATCCCGATGATACGTCGGGGGGGAGGAGAAGAGGGGGGAGAGCGGGAGTCAGTTCAACAGGAAGGGAAGAGCGAGGAGGAGGAGGGACGGTTCAGTGTGCCGCGCGGATGTCTCCAGCATTGTATGCAGATGAAGAAGGCAGGGCGACAATGACTCGGGACGACGGTCGGGGACCTGGGCCCGTTCGTCTTGAACCGAAAGAAATCCATCCGCCACGAAAGGGGTGTCGCGGGGCTCGGCGGAGGGCTCGACGGAGGACGGGGAGGAGGCTGCCTGCTTTGGCTCGTGGCTTGGCACCAGCGTTGCTCGCCCTCCTCCCGGTACCTCCTTCCAGACACGCTTATGTACTACGCGTCCATACATTAACATGTCATCATCGTGTAGAAACCGAGCTGATCGAGGTGAACCTTCTCCTCTCCTCCCTCCCCCCTCTTTCCCGCCCCCTTTGCCAGGTCGTGCTCGTCCAAGGCTCGCAAGTCGAACGTGCCGTCGTCATCAGAGACCCAGAGACGTGACGCCCTCCCGTGAAGACTTGCCTCTCGAAAGTCGCTCCTCTCGCGCGCGGATTCAGCCGGCCTCTTCTTCGTGGGCGTTTCGTTTGCTCGCGCTGGATATCGCGGGCAATTCGTCACGGAAATTCGTGCCGGGCCGTTTTATAGACGGAATAATTACTTTAAGGCCCTGCGCGCGCGCGCCTGCCCGTCGGCGTTGTCCTTTTTGCGACGGCCAGTCGATTTGTCTGCGGCGAGTCCGTCCTACCTAAGCGCGAGCTCAGCGTCCAAAATTATACGTCTCTATTCGAAGCGATTATTATATGACTGCTGAACTTACACGTCTAAATTTGAAAGAAAATTAAATAAATAAACGTAATTTATTTTTTTGCCGACGAGCAAACGGAGCGATCATCACTGGGCACCGACGACATATAAAAATTCACGTGGTCACGCGTGATTCGAATCGCGAATGCGATCTTTCCGACCTTTCCATACGCGATGCAAATAAAAGATATCTCGGCGCGACAAGACGAGAGAAGTCGGCGTCGGTGCCGAACGTCGTTTTTAACGGAACGGAACGGACAGCGGAATCAAACCTTGGAAAATCGTTTACGAGAGAATTTCGGAATCGCGAAGGGAGTTCGAACCATTCCAGCCGGTCGATATGACTCTGGGGGTTGTTTGGCAGATACACGTACACACAGGTACGTACCCGACGGCCCTTCCGTGCCAGCTCTCGTAACGGAAAAGAGGTATATAGACCAGGCGTTGGACGCGTTGGTGGTGGTGATGGTAGCGATGGTGGCAGCGGCGGCGGCGGCGGCGGCGGTGGCGGCGGTGGTGCAGGAAGGGCTGGATTGGTAAACCGGTCACGTAATGCACGGCGATGAATGGACCCGCCGAGTCGAGCCCAAAGCCGGGAATTGGCTACTGGGCATACCACCGACCATCTACCCCACTGCGTCAGCTTTAGCCACCCCACGGCAACGTAAAATTACAAAGAGGTGCTCAAACCTGAGCTATCTGCCGCGTATCTGCCGTCACGCAAATAGAGACGGTGGGTCGCTGCGAAAATTCCGAAAGCGACGCGTATATTTCGTTTTTTTGAAAAAAAAAAGGGAAAAGAAGACTGACGCGATGCGACATAATCGATCGATTACACCGTGAAACGTACGAAAACTGCGTTAAATAATGAAATAACCTGAGCCGCTGTACGTGTAATGCAAATTTAAAATTATAAAACCACTGCAGAAATCTAAATTAGATCCTTTTATATCAGATTACTGTAATTATTACTGTAATTATTACTGTAATAGCTTATACATGATTAATTTTTTTAGACAATTATAATTTAGTAAATTTTAAAAGAGTAATAGTAACTTTTTAACTATAATTTAAACTAAAGCCAGGCATTGTCCTGCATATTCAAACCACTTGCCTCATTGCAACCACTTTAATCACTTCTCACTAAATGCAGAATTGGTATAATAACGCCTATATCTCGTAACAGTTTATATCTAAATAGGCAAAGAAAATAAATAAAACATAATAATTTTATTAACATGGAAGCATTTTCTATTTTAAATTAATTTTTTTTGTTTCCGTTGAGACGATATTATCTGTATACTATAGTATCAAAATGCAATGAACGAACAATGTATCGCGCAAAGTCAGACATTTGATGTTGAACGTACCACGATTACGAGCCCGACTGCGTCAGCTCCAGTCAGCTCTCGTAAGACTATAAAAAAGGCGCTCAAGCGGATAATCTTGCTTTATTTTTAGACCAAGTGTTGCAAAATATCCTGCGCGCGGTCCACAATCACCTCTCATCGCAACGATATATTTTTCTTTAATAATTCACACAAAAAACTATCTTCAATTTCACATCTACAATATACAATAAAACATTTTTACTTACGAACTTGGGCCGGCGATTCATGAATGACACGTTCGGAGAGATTTCGAAAGGTCGCAGGACGGCGTTATTCGTAATCAGGATTCCATTTGCGGAATTCTCTCGGGCCTGGCTCCTCGTTGTCATACCGTAGAGATCGTCCTCTCCCAGCTCGGACTTGTCGGCGAGAGCTGAACGCGCGTACCCCCGTACGCGCGGGTACTCCTGGACCCCCCTTATGCAATCTACAGCAAGCCTCTGATCTGCCATAAAGTCATTTCATAACCCATCCCGAGGGTTAAGTACCCCTCGAGTCCCAAATCCCGAGTTAAGTGCAAACCCACCGAGAGCTTCAAACTTTCACGACACGATCTCTGGTCTCTTTCCTTCCCTCATTTCCCCGTCCGCCTTTCGCCCACTTTCGGTGTTATCTTTTGACAATTAAAGCTACAAAGCTGATACTCACTGAAAAGTTGCTTGAAAAGCGGCGCGGTCGATTATTTCTGCAACTTGCGGCAAACCGCGATACCCTGCGATAAGTTCTCTTTAACTTATCTCGAAATAAGTAAGTAGATTTTTGTATCATTGATACGTCAGGAAATTTAAATACATATTTCCATGTCATTGTTAGAAATTTAATTAGAGCTTAGATTAGTTTGACCTTTCATATTAAGCTGGATGCCTACTGTTGAGATAAAAATTGTGATGAAAATACCAATTCTCTAAGGAATTGACGTATTCTCTGTCTGCGAATAATACGACGTATTAATTTTACGATTCGACGGATAGCAGCTGAGATTTTCATCTACGATTAATCTCGACACTGACGTCCAGCACTATTACGCGAAGCTGAAGCCTGAACAAGACCGTGCATAAATTACAGGCTGTCTCGTAACGCGTTCGCGACGCAACGGGTTCCCGGCAGCTCGGGAGAAGAAGAAAAAACGCGGTGACACTTGCGTCGGAATTAAAAAGTAAAAGCTCGTTATAAATCAAACGTCTTGTCAGCGGGTGTGGCGGCTGGCCTTTAAGCTGCCGCGCGGGAGGGAGAAGGAGGAGGAGGAGGACGGTGGCGGTCGGGGTGAAGGCGAAAACCCTTTCGTTAATTGCGCATCGCAGATGCCGGGCTATTGCAGGCGCTCTTTACGAGCCACTCTTCCCTCCCCGGTGCACCCGGTGAACGACCGTGGAAAAAAGCTGAGCTTCTTTGTAGCCGAGGAAAAGTTCGGGCCGTAAGCTCCGAAAGTGCCTTTAAAAGCGATTACGACCGTGCCTCGTAATCGTAACACGATCCGTTCACCGCGCGGAAAGGAGAGGAAGAGGAATTAAACGTGTTCGACAAATTTTTCACGGAACGCGTAAGTCCAGCGCCAAATTCCGAACGACTTCGAACGACTAATTAAACGGTGACTCGATGATTCGAATGAGATCTTGTCCTTGGATCGCAGCGATGAAGTAATCTTGTCACGACATTGACATTTTTCCCCGAGTTATTTTTGGACTTTGTTAATTTGGCAATCCGATTAACATTAGAGATCTGACATACGATTCGTTCAATCATCAGAACTTGTATTCATTCGTATTTTTAAGTGCTTGGAACGTGGATGATTTCTCGGAAGAAAGCGAGACGGCAAATATACATAAAATAATGTATTTATTATAATACCCCACTTCGCTACAGCGATTAACATTGATTTAACACAACTTATACCGTAATTCTATATAATTATGTATTTCCACACACTGACACGATGCCTGGCTGGGACTGGATTCTGGAACGATTGCTTGCAGGAGGACGATGCGAGACAACTCTGTAAGCTAAAACACAAAGGCAAATGCTCTTATTACGGAGGTGCTCGAGTATGGCCGGCGATCGATTATTTTCGCGGCGAATTGGCGCGTGCTTTGGTATATGGAATCGTGAATATTTCTGCAACGGTGACGCTTTAGCTCATTACCGTCCCGCGGCACGACGCGGGGGAGGCACGCAAATAAAAAAGCGCGCGAGATCGAGCAGTTACGGGACCCCGAGATGTCGTCTTCGGGGGGTCCGACGGGAGAGTCGGTGGATATCTAAAAGCGAGATCTCTTCTTCGCGGAGGAGGCTGCTGGCGGCGGTGGAGAGAGAGAAGGTGGAGGAACCCTGGAGAAACGTTATTAATTGGCTACACGATAAAACAGTGTTAGTCCCCATTCGCTGTCCTTCGGCCGGACCCCCCTTGGCTTCCTCCTAAGATATGGGGCCACGCGACTTCCTCGCGCGCATGTGCGCGTGTGTACGTGCGTGCGTGTATCGCGAAGCTGGAGGTCCCGTGAGAATTACGAGGAAAAAGGAATCCCGAGGGCGCCGTGCGCGCACGACGGACGGACAACTCGTTTCCGGCGAAATTCCTCGCGCTGCAAAGAAACACGACACGCACGATCTTCTTATACCTCCCCGACAAAAATAATGTTCGTGCATCGAATTGCGTCTAAAAAAGGTTACTATTTAATCGAACAACTAGACGTGAACACACGATCTCCTCTTCCCTTACCGGAACTGCGAAGTACTGCGAAGATTTTTTTTAAACAGAACAATAATTTTTCTATATGTACCGTAATTGCGGACAATATAGTGGGAAACTTCAACTCGTAGAAAAACTGTTGCGTAAGAGGTTTATTATTAATTAAAATTAATTTTTTATTATTTAAGATTATCTCATGACGTGGCACATCATAATCTTCGAGTTGCAGTGCGCATAATGCAATTGCCGCTAATCGCGGAGGAGACGAATTATTACGATAATTATCGAATGGAAATTAACGCGTACCACGATTCACATGCGCACACATTAACATTATTGAGCGTTAATTAAAAAGGCTACTGGACATATATGGGTCACTCTCGGTGTAAGAAGTCCTTGATTTGATATAATCCAGGCAATCAGTAATATGATAATAAATGCTTCGCATTTATTCGAATATTTATACGATGATAAATTCGAGATAACAGCAAGATAACAAGGATAATACATGCAATCGAGAATAAAGTCCCTTTTTTCAAATTTTATTTTCCATTTTTATTTTTTTTATCAAAACATCCTTGACTGCCGTCATATCGATATCTCCTACCGTTTACCAATAAAATCTCATTTAGATTTATTCCCAATCGTTAAATATCATACATGTACATATTGTACATTATCATTAAATAGTGCAACTCGAATTTATCAAATAAAAATCTGCCATTAAGGAAGAGAGCATGCGTAAACACGTGTTTAGGTATTACATTACGTATCATGTGCGTGCGTCTCGCATCTCGCATCTCTCTCGGCTTTCATTGAGATTATTCCTTCTATTAATGTGCCATTAATTAAGGAGCGCGTGGAAAACGAGTGACGCGAAACGCGAGAGATACGAGCGTAGATGCGAGCGGCGATATATACGGTCTAGTTCGATTTTAACGTGGAAAATGGAAGAATAGTACGCCGCGCGGCGGCACCAGGGGAATATATTCAAGATCCGCTGTTCTCTTATCCGCTTGTATCTTATCCGCCCCTTATAGTCCTCTTTCTCTATCTGTCGTCCGCCATGATTTTTTTTCCTGTTCTCTGTTTGCTACGCGACTTTCTTTCTCTCTTTATCTTTTTCCCCACCGTTCTATTCATGCTCTTCCCTTTTACATCGACAGTGTCTTCGCTTCACCCGTTATACACATACACCCGTTGTCGTCGTTGTCGATAGGGTACATATATCGCATGTGTTTGGTGCTCCTATCGTTTCTCCTCCTCTCCTCCTCTATTTCCCTATCTCTCCCTCTCTTTCTCTCACCTTCCCTCTTTCTTTTTTTATTTCTCCCATATCGGTCCGTCCGCAGTTGTTGTTGCTGTTGTTGTCCCTCCCGCGGATGAGGGAGCGAGCATGAGGGCTATAGGCCATAAGGGCTAACAAGGCGATTACTCATGCCTCCCATAAGAAGGAGTTACAAGCGGTTTCGAAGGTTTATTGCGGCAAATGGCGAAATTTGTACCTTGCTAACGATTGGCCGTCTTTTTTGCTTCTGTCACCCCCTTTCTCCCTCTCTCTCTCTCTCTCTCTCTCTCTCTCGTGTTTGCATTTTTTATCGTCGTGTATGCATCCCCGATATGCGCGACCCTCGCGATTTAGCGTCCGACGCATATAATTATGCATCAAACGTCAATGTATTCTGAAAACGAGTGACACCAGCCTGTCGATCGCGGAATGCAAACATATTTTATCGTCGCTAAAACTCTCACGCAGACTATTAAATATTTGCAGACGATGCATCAATCAAATATCGTGATAATCCTCAACGTAAAGCCGAATAATTTTTTTTAAATCCAACAGGAGAACAAAGATAATAAAAAAAACATGTTGAGATAGCTATAAAATAACTAGTAGGGGAGACCGGGGATCGTTGGCACCGTTTTCACAATTTCGGCATTTGAGTTTTTATACAAGTAATTATTATGATTAAGCAGTACTAATATGATAGAAAGAACCTTTCTCTACATTTTCATGCTAGGAACGCTCCTGTATACTGTATAGTTTCTTTTATAATAAGTGAAATACGAACATGCTGCATTGTAACCAACTTGCCCCGATAGTAGACTATTTTAGATGTAGCTTTTTTCATCATAAAAATATATCTAGCTTCTATCAGCATTGTAGGTAGCAAATCACATGTTCAAACAGGTCTCACGCGCGCGGCAACAAGTCAAGCTAAGCGAGTCTTGATATGAGCCGACATACCCCATCCCTACATACGTTTTACTTCAGTCATTTTATTACAATAAATTACTGTTGTTATTAGTCAAAATAACATGTCGTATAGTAACAGAAACTTTTCTTTTAACTAATGATACGTCACTTTGATTTACTTCTCAAGCTAAAGAACATTAATATGATATTTTGAAACGCTCGAAAGTTTACTTGCCACCTCTTGAATCAGAGTTTTCTCTTTTTCTATTGTAATACTTGTCTGATTAAAATAAAACTTTGGGAAAAGCACCTATATCATGTAAGAGATATTTTGTGATAACTTTTCCATTGTTTCTTTTGCTATAAATACATAAACGGAACGCATTGCCAACTTGCCTCTTGTGTCAACAAGCCCCTCCTCTATTTTTTTCATTTTTCATTGTAATATTCAAAATTTTGATTGATATATTGTATCTCGGTATTATGTGGCATTCCTGACTTTCTCCAAGCCAACAATCTTATATTTCAATGGTAAGGATTCGCAATATGATAGTAAAATGTTTCACCTCAAATCCGACGATATTTAGGCCCGCCCGAGTGTCCTGACTGCGCGCGATCGACGGACGACTCATCCTGGACGTCCCGAAAGTCCTGACGACTGATCCTTGACGGCTGGATGCTTCTTCGGGGGCCCCGGCTAAGTCCGGTAGAGCGGCGGCGGCGGCGGCGGCGTCAGAAGCGGCGGCCGGGCTGGTAAGCCGATCATCGAGTTTGGTGTATCCGAAAATGGGTCCGCGGGACGATCGGCGATCCGAGGGCAGGAAACTGCAATTTCGCAAAGTAGGGCCTTAGGTTGGGATCCGTCTTTATTCCGAGGTCAAATTCGCGGCCCACTTGTGCCGAGGAAGGGGAACGGGACCCCTCTCGGTTCTGTTCCCCCTCACGCCCCCTTAAATCCCGTCAGTCGGCCTACGGCAGCTCGAGCTCCGGCAAGCTCTAATTAGATTTTAAGTGAGAAATTGAGCCTGCCGGCAATTTTAAGGAAGCCGAACACACCGCCCTGATTAATATCATTATGTGCGTTCGCTTGTTACACCGTAGGGCCCACGAGATGGAATCCGCGGATATACAGGCAGATGCAAAACTCCTTTGTAATTCAATATAGCTGCTCGGTGAAATATATATATTTTTTTAATACCCATCGCTATTAAACTATTTATTCTCAAAAATCATTTTAAAAAAGAAATTCTGTTGTAATCTATTCTGCATGTTACTGTATATTGCGAAAATTGATTTTCTAATTTATGTATAGAGAATAACTATCTATGTGCCGTATACATAATAAATATGTTTAATGATGAAGAATCAGAGCCTGTACTTCGATCGCTGAAAAATGTTAACGAACCTGTTATGCCGTTGTAACGATTACAACGATCAAATAAATATGAATCTTGGAGCGTGCTATATCAAAATATGAAGCGACTCTCGCGCGATCGCCGAGAGATAGCCAGTGGCTTCTCGTCCCGATGCCCGAAGGACGAAAGGCGGAAGAGAAGCGGTGAAGAAAGACTCTCGCCGAATAGCAACGGGAGCGAGGAAAGAAGATATGCCATTACAAACGCTTATTTTCGGGTAATCGTGCGCGGTGCCATGAAAGGAACAACTTGCAATTATCATTGTTGTGGATGCATCGGCCGCGTCTCGGGCAGTATCTCCTCTTTTTTTCCTTTTACCTCGATTCCCTCCTTCTCTGCCCAGAGGCGACGCTAATTTTTTGCGTTTTGAGGAAACGAGGCCCTGTTGTCCACGATCATCTCGCCGCGCGTTCCCCGACACGCAAATCATTGCGTATTGGTACGCAAATTTCGATACGTGCATTGAAAGTGGCCCGGTAAAAGTACAATCAGAGGTAAAGTAATTTGAACGGTTGTTTTCACACACACCGTATAGACGAATAATCGAAAAAAAACTTACTCTGAACTTATAATTGAAAAAGTTATTGAGAATGTACAAAATCGTATTTTTGTTAAACAAATCTCAAACACAGGTGGCAATTTCTCTCTTCCTCCGCGCTAAAATCACGAAAATCGCAAATGCAAATCGCGAATCGAACCGCGACGATCTCTCACCAAAACGAAAGGTACAAATGAGATGTTAAATATGCGTTACGGGCATTATTGCTACACATTTGCTTTAATGACCGTCAGCTGACTCGGCGCTACCAATATATGCCGATTATATTTATTATCTAACCGTTTAAACAGTATATAATCATTACTATTATATTAATCGTATCATTATCAAGTATAATCGCATGGGCGATGAATTAGAAGAGGCTAGCCTGAGACGAGTCAGTTACCGTTTTTATAATGAAATAGTGAGTCCGTACTATTAGCACGATTCAGCGGTGGAATATTTTTACATAAATCTTCATCTTCAACGTAATCGACGTGTGCGGTTGCACAGCGCGCGGCGGCCCTGTTACTGTTGAATGCCGATGACGCTGTCGTTAGCGCAGGACGATCAAAATCATTAGTCTCTCGGCAAAGAGCCGTCATTAGCACAGCATTAAACGGTTATTAAGGCGTGCACACGGAAAAATGTGATCTGGCGGGGGCGAATAAATTAGACGAGAAAAAAAAGGCCGCGGCGCGTTTACTATTAATCACCGACAGGCCGTCCGATGCCCGGCTCTCGTCCGTAGAGCCTCGTTTTATATCGATTTCTGATTCAGTGCTTTGTTTACTCGTCGTTTTGATAGCCGACCGTCGCGAGTTTAACGACACCGAAGTGTCGTGCCCGACACGCCGTTCGTGATTGGAGTCGCATAAATAAATAGATGTAACCGCCGTTTGTTACCCTCCCGCTAATTAAGCCTCGAAGTTCACGAGAGGCCTCGTTGACGTTCGCGTAATATCGACCGCGCGAATTTGATCAAAGTAATATCTTGATGCAAATCGTATTAAAATTCCAATAATTTAAGCTTTTAGAATTTCTAGACGAAGACGCATCGAGATTTCCGAATCTTAACAATTCGAGTGAATCATCCTGATCCGATCGCAGGTCGAGAGAAATGATCTTTCCGAAAGAAATTCGTCACGGTGATTACGTAAATGCCATTACGGAAGCGTCGTGCGTGCGTCCGGTTTCATTTCGTAAAAGAGTGAGCATAATGAATGTGCGCGGTGGCACCGCGGTCGAGTAGACTTTACCCTCTTCGAAACCGATGCGACGCGAGCGGCGATCATCGCGCGCTATTCATCAGCCGCGCTCTTTTACCACCGGCGTGACGTGCCGTGGCTAATGGCACCTCTAAAGCGCCAGACAGCGACGATAATCCCGACGTTCCACTCCACGGGCACCCCTCCTATGTACACGATTTCCCGAAATCCTCGTGCGGGCGTCACGCGTATCACCTGTCGTCCACGCGCGCTGGCGCGGCGGGCACGCAAACGCAAAAAAATGTGTTAGCATGCAGGTAGCACAATTCTCGATGACTTAGTGAGGTTTGACCTATACAACTCGATCTTTTCTACAGGAACATGTGCCGAGCTCCTGGTCCCTAAATAATTTCTTGGACTACGAACAATTATAAATGTGTATTAATATATCTCCTTCTGCTTTTTTACCTATATAATTGTTCTAACAAAATTACTTTGTCAAAGGTGATTCTTTGAAAGCACTACAGATTTGAAACTTAAGTTTCGTTGTCTTCACCAAGATTTGAATACGTCGGGGCGAGAGGAGGTCTTGTAATCTCTTTCTCTCTCTCATTTTTCTGCATTTTAATTCTGGGTACGTGATCTTGCAGATTACGTAAATAAAGTTGTTAAAGCACAAAGTGGGGAATTAAAGTTATAGTCCCTCGAAATTAATGCGAATAAATCAGCAGTTATAAAGTATTACACGTATATGGGAGATTTATTACGTAGGAATAATTATATAATTCAACACGTTCAATGGTGCATAAATTTTGCGTGACTTGCCGCGTGATCGCACGAAAAAAGAAATTAGGTATGCATAATCCCCTTATGTTATTGTCGGCCGGGTAATTCATGCGGTACTAAACGTGTTAATTAATCCAACGTATCAAGATTTAAAAGAGTAAATAAGCAGCTAGAAGCCCTAAATTTCATCGTTGCGTGGTTAAATAATAAATAAACGACAAGGATAAATATCGCATATCAAGTAGTTCGTACCTCGAACGCGAGTAAAAAATGAGCCAGGAGGTTCCCACTTAACCGACTTAATTAATGACCGAATCCATCATCGGGACGTTCCCACAATGATGTAGAAGACCGCCTGCCAAGTAAAGCCTGCGTGCAACCCTTTTTCTCAACAACCAACCTCTTTTCACGCGTATTGCGAAGTAGACAAAACCGCGACGCAACTGGCTGGCCAGTCCACCTTTCCGGAACGAAGATCTCCACCACCGTCGCCGTCGTCACCTATAACGGTCATTCAGGACCGTTTCAGGAGGCTGAACTCGATTCCTAAACTGGATTTTGACAACACCTCGACGAAACATCTCGAAACGAGGATGAAGAGCGCGATCCCTAGTTAACGTGAGATCGCAATGGAGATCCTTCTTCCGGTGGAAAGTGCTCGAGAGTCATCGATTTATATATATAACTCCAATCATACATTATTAATTCCGATCTAAATTCTTAATATCAATTATTAATTAAGAATCTAGTGCAAACTTAAGGAAGGTCGAAAGCCAGGATACAACGTCTCGGCAAATCCTAATCACACGTCTCAGATTAATCACATTTTCTGACACGTCTTCATTTAGAAAATCTCGAATTAGCTCGGTCCACACGGATGAGATGGAAGTCCGGTGTATCGATGTCGCGACGAGACTGTTGCCTTTGGTATCAAGTCATCAGGAGCGCGTGCAAGCCGGCCGCCGCCCTCGTCCGATGATAAATGATACGTTGAAATCTAGCACGGTTGGAACCGTCCAGCGGCGATGCGGCGTGAAACTTCCTTCCCGGCGGACGAAGGCGCAGGAGAGGAGGAGAGAGGTAAAAAAAAAGAAATCAGGAAAGAAAGAGAGGTAGGGAGAGAAGAGAAGAGTCTGAGAGAGCGACGAGCGCCTGTCCTAGTGTTCTGCGCCGCGTAGTGACCGGTAACCGGTGGTGACCAGTGAGAGAATCCCAGAAAGCCGAGAGCCAGTCTTGCAGACTCCCGAAGGCTAGAACTCCTAGGGAATCCAAGGCAAAACCGGTCCAGTCGGATCCGGAGCACCCGTTGGTCAGTCCGGGCTGCCGACTATCCTCTACCTGATCTTCCTTCTTCTCTTCTCTCTCTCTCCCTCTCTTTCTCCTTCTCCGAAACGACCTCGCTCTCTCAAGCACTCGAATGCGTTTATCCAGCGCTCCTGAAAGCGTGGTGGACAAAGCGGAGAAGGACCCGAACACGCTCCGCCGCCTGTCAAAAATCGATATTTCATGTAATTATTCGCACGGTGCGCGCAAGAGAAATTCGCCGCAGCCTCTCCGTCGTTGTCGTCGCTACTCTCTCGAGGTCGGAAGAGCGAGGCGGATTCTCATTGTCGTGTAACCACCACGCTCTTACGTAACGGAAAAACATTCACAGAGAGAGAGAGAGGGGGGGGGGGGAAAGAAAAAGACAGAGGGAGAGAGAGGGAGACAATCCTTACAGTTTGCAAGAAGCATTTCAAAATACCAACGATATGACGGATGCGGCTCGAACTAACTCGCGGCTAACTCTTCCTTTCACTCCGTCGTCGTCCGCTAGCGCGATATATTTTTCACGCGCTCGCTCACGACGTCTCCGCTAACATCTCTTGCACTTTTTTTCCGAGCACGCGATAAATTCCGTGACGAGCTTCATAAATCTGCCAGATGAGTCAATAGAATGTTATCACGCAGATATCCGTTTCACCTTAGATCCTTCTTTTCACGTGTAAAAGATACGTGTCTCATATATGTTGTTTGATAAACACGTTATTTCCCCGTTTTAATTAATACCTTTCACGTGGCTACGTACATTGCGCTCGTTATCGAAAAAGAACCACGTGTCCTTCGACAAGAAACTTGGATTTCTGACTTTGAAAAATTCCGCCGCGTCCCTACCTCTGTCAGCACAATCAGGCCGATGTTGTCCGGTAGCGTGACAGTCCGATATAACCGATCGATGACGAAGGCTCCCGCGAGCGAGGACGCGACGGTATGCGGTAACAACGAATAACGCCAAGATAGTATCTCGATATGGGAGAGAAAAAAATCGAGCGTCGCGGACGTCGATGACGTGATTAGGATGGAACGTCGTCGTCGTTAGCTCACGCCCGTGACGAATCACCCCGTGGACTATGCGGAGGACGACAGTTCGCCCTGTCTTTCTCTCTCTCTTTCTCTCTTCCAAGGCTCTTCCGAGACTATACGGAGGAGATGACAAAAGGGCCACCGGTATGTAAGGGCGGGCCGCGTGATCTTCCCGAGGGCGCACCCGTTATGATCGATCCTGCGATCGATCTGTCACCATTAGATTCCAAGGTGGTGAAGACCCACACGCTGCTGCGAAAGATTGGGGAGCAACTTTTAGGTTTTGCCTCATCAGGAGCGAGTGTAGTGCCGTATTACCGACAATCGTCGACATCTTAATTATTTAAGAATATCCTAACTTGGCGGATTTTCGTAACGATTTTGACGTATGCGGGTTTAGCAACGTGCATCGTGAAGACAACGTCGTGGAATATTACAACAGGCCACGAGCAGTTCTAGAACTCAACGAACGTGCGTAGGTAGTTGGCGATCTGCGCGCTCAATACATTCCCGAGGACTACGATATTAACTCAAGTTCGCGTAAATTAGAGGGGGAACGAGGCGAGAGAAACGTAGTCGCCAAGCTCCATATCTCGAGGCCGCAACGAGGCCGGGTTCTCACAGGAAACGGCCGAGATGATCGTCGAATGGAGAAGGTGAAAATCGGAACGTGCTTAACGAAGGGTATAAAGACATCGACAAGTGACGATAAAGAGCGAAACGAACCGACGGGGCTCCGCGAGTTGTTAAGTTCGCAAAATTATCCGGTTATCCGCACGTTTTACCTTTTGGCTTTTTAATCCTCAATCGGTCGATCGGCCGTATCTCGCGCCCTCGCGGACACTCACATCTGGAAACCTTACACCGGATTGTTCCATTCTCGCGGACGCGGACGCGGACGGAATATTTTTCACGATAATACAGAAGACAAGAGCGCAGTTAAACTCTCTCTGATCTCGGGTTGTTACAAGTGCAGTTTACAATAACGATCTCTCTACCAGATATCACGATATGTTATCGTGAATAAACGCATGTAATACGCGACTCCGGTTATTAACGCGATTTCCGATTCTTACGGAATCCACATTATTTCTAGGTGTACAAATTCTTTCACAGGGTAATAAGAGATATGTCGATTTCTCGAGACAATTTTTCTGTAAAGCATACAAATATCCATGTGAGAATAGACAATACTAAAAAATATAATAAAATTTCAGGAATTCAGCATTTGTGCCATGACATAGATTTATGTTCCAAAATTGTCAGAACAGCTTGATGATTGAAATTTGTTGAAAAAGCACGTACTCCTTAGAATTTAGAAAGTACGAAAATTTCGTACGATCCCTACCTTTTGAAAAAAATACGAACGGAATACCGGAAGAAGAGAAGGAGGGGTGGAGGAAAGACCGACGTTCCAGACCTTTTAAACAAACCATCGGGTCTCGCCCGATAGACACTTCTATGACACGCTCGAGTTCTCGCAAGGCAGAGAGATCCGAAAAAGATCGTGCCACCAATCGTTCTCGTAGGATTATACGTCTTCTTTGCCCTTCTGTCCGGCCACCGGCCTGTTCCCTTCACCTCAGTTTGTCTCACCAGGTTGCACTACCCCTCCTTTAACTTCGTCACAACCACGACGATGTAATCGGCACGTACGTATCTTTAAGCGAAGGTTTACCTGCGTGGTGAGAGATACCTCTTGCTCTACGATAGTGGCTCTCGCTTTTTCTCCCGATGTAAAATGAGGGACGCGCGAATGAGGGACCGGGGCCGGGGCCGGGGGGGGGCCGAAAGCGAGCGCTCCCTTTGAACCTTGCCAGAGTTCTGCGCCTCGTGCGCCTGCTCACGCCAAGAGATTGGAGCTAGAAGTTCTTAGCGAGAAAGAGAAAGAAAAAGAGAGAAAGAGAGAGTTCTCCCAGAAGCTGTCGGTCGTGAAGCAAGATGCCGGCAACTCTTTGACGCGCCATTGTAACGTCCATTATTATTCAGATTCACCTTGTTTGGACTCCATATTTTGTCGTATGCACGACGTCCAAGGCCGTCGAGTTCGTCGCGCGTCCGGTAGCAATTTATATTACAGAAAGTATAGTAAATCCTTTCACGACCTGACGCTTTTTATGAGGATTTTGGTTGCTTCCTAGTAGCCTAACTAAAGAACAAGATTTTAGAGAAAAGATCAATTATGCTTTTCTATTGTAAATGTTCTTTTCTAATGAAATTAAACAAGAGAAAACATTTAGGAAATGTTTCCAAAGAGAATAATCGTTCATGAAACCGACCCGCGTTCTCGATATCTTAACGAGGCATAATTAAACGGCGGAAGATACGAAGCGACTATCGATGCCGGCGAGCATAGCTACTGACACGATAATTACCGCTGTTACGACTTAGCAAACGTCGTATTTAACAGGTAAATGCCGTTCGCCTACTAATCGCGCGAGGAAAAGCCCTATTGATCGATCGCATTCGGTGCATCCTACACGTTACGCCTCCGTGTAGCTCTTTTTTTTATCGCTATTACATTTTCCGTGGAATCTCTTGTAACGGTCGCTCGTATCCGACGACTCGTTACGGTTATTGTTATAGTTAGCCGATATTAGAATCAATATTCAAGGGCCACTGCAATTTGTATCTATTGGCAGCAGGCTTTTAATTCACTTGGAACTGTGACAATTGTGCGCTCGATTAAAAAAAAAGTTCGTATGTGACATAAATGTTTCATCTACACACATTCAGTTTATGTTGGATATATTTACGGCTGATATTATTCCTAAATTCTTTCGAATTTAACGAAACAAAGGTTTATTTCGAGCAAATACAATTACCTCTGACGAGCTATTTTGTCACGAAAAGCCATATGATTACCCGTCGTCTTCTTTATTCCTTCTCATAAAGGAATGCTGGCCTGTAACGCATCAAATGCGCTTACCTGCCAGCCATGTAATCCTGTAAGCACCCTTTAATACGCTCCGCAGGCTCCATTGTCGCCCGATCTTAACTTCTATGGATTATAAACTATTTTTATTTGGTATTAGCGTTTTGCGCTCGCTACTTTGTCTACTTCTCTCATGACCCCCGCTGCGCGTGCGAAAGACCGAATGTTTTTGTTCTACAAATCCGATAAAATGCTGTAGTTGTATCGCCGTCGATGGTATAAACATCGACGGAAAAGAAACTTCTCCACAATCGACAATTAAAATATTTGTTTGATTTTTAACCCGAGAATTAACAAATTTTTACGCGGATCAAAGTTGGAAACAAGGAGATATAAATTTGTCGAAATTTATAGTATAAGGTTTTAACTCCTACATATGTTCAATAAATAGAAATTCCAGTAATTTCTTTCGTAATGATCACGTGTCTTAAAGAAATAATCTCTCATTAATAATTTTGTAATTAATAATATTCTAAAATGTGAACATCGTTCGAATATCCGCTATCGTTTGAGCAACATTTTACAAACGACTGATTCTCGCGTGTCGAGATGCAAGTAGGAACGTTATGAACGACCGTAAGAATTTTTTTGGCAATAAATATCCTTCGGTGTGAGCTTTATCACTACGAGTGCCAGCGAAAAAAAAAATGAATATCGCGAGCGCGTACATCCCTTTTGCCTTGGACCATACCTGGGCGATGCATGGATAAAGCTGGATCCATAATTCCTCTTTCTCTTTTCCCTCTTGCGCGTACCATCCGTAATTAATGAACACCGTGTAGAATAGGGAGAATTATTGCACGCTTACGGGCGCGGGGTTCTTCTTTTATGGAAAGACCGAGATCGAAATCGTGCCCACCAGATACAAGCAAATTTATGCTCGTTCTCGTAATACGGAAAAAGGAATGAATTATCGAAGTCGCGTGATCGGCTACCGTGATAATTGAATAGCACGTTATTTACTCACACCGAAATTCGCGGCCGTTCGCAAAATTACCCCTGTATAGCCGCTTAAGTAAATCGGGCCTAGCGTTGAAGCTATATAATTAAGATAGACCATTGTAAATTATTTTATCGAAAAATAATAACTGTGTTTTAAGCTATTCAATTTTAATCACACATTATGCGATAAAAATAAATCTCGTTCCTTACCTATAATGTTATATATTACAAGAGAGCATATATTTTGGTATCGGCAATTTGCATGAGTTCAATGTTCATCATTATAGGTTCCCAAGCATATTTATTTAAGAGCCAATGACTTCCCGCAAGGTCTCTATCGAAAAAACATTACTTCAAAGAATTCGTACCATCGAGACGTTTCCATAAAAATGCCATTTCATAGCAAACAAGTTGCGATTGCAAAGTTGTGTCAAGGAGGAGGCAGCATCTTTCGACTTGGAAATCGAGCAGCCTGGACGGTTTTCCAGTGGAACACTGGGCGTGGACAGCTGCATCGTAGACCCCCGTAAACGGCGGTCTCCCCACAGCGTGGATGAAACTACGACGACGTGTGCCATCGAGAGCGCGGAAATGCGCTCGGACAAAAACTATGGATCGCGCACAATGGCCGCATTGTGATGGTGTGTATCCACAAAAGGTGTCGATCGAAGCGAGAGAACAGCCAACGCGGCCCCGTGCCAAAAATCGGCTCGGAAAACTTGGCAAAACGTGCTCCATCATTTCACATCGGAACGGCGATAATAAAGGGACATCGTGCCCAATGACGCATCGGCTTTCCTCTCCTTAATAGTTACATTTATATAAGAAATACGTATCTTTTTCACTGTTAAGAAAAAAAAGGCTCAACCGGTTTCCATCCTTTAATCGTATATTGCATAATCGAAATTGATAAGATCGTCTGTCGTTTTACACATAACGATAGAAGTATAGCCAATCAAGGTAACGGGAAGAAAAAGAGAAGTAATGGATAAATAACGAGAAACGTGTTAAAAACCCGACTGGTTAATTGCGACGATGGTAATCTCGGGCTCTTTTTGAAAATTATAGAGGTTAACAGTGAGCATATTAAATGATGCCGTGAATTAATTTCTATTTAATCACACGCTCTTTCATGTAATAAACACGACGTGCGTTCAGAGGCAAGAGAGGGGAAAAATAATTTGCGGAAATAAGCGGCATGCCGGCGCCTAATCAGGAAAATCTACTACGTCTATAGAAGGAAATGTCGCTCTATACGCTCTCGCAATTACATTTCATGGAATAAATTTCCGAGCTCGCACGTGGTATGATAGCGCAACGATACGATGAAATTGCTTTATAGTTACACCTTCCATGATTCTATTCTGCGAATGTGTATAGACGAAAAACTGGTTAATTATTACGTGGTTAATTTTGCAAGTGTTATATTAATCGCATTAATATAACATATCAATAATGACAATAATATAATGGAAGATATTTTTTTATACAAAAATCCGACGTGTTACAATTATTTATTATTAGGTGAAAATTGCATTAACTACGCACATTATGAAGTAAAACGATCTAGTCACCGTTTTTTTCTTTGCGCAACGCAAATGACGAAACAGCGGCAAGAACCAGCCTCGATAACATAAATCCCGAAGCAACGATTGGAAAATCACCGGCGCGAAACTACCGCGCTAGACCGCAGTCGATTAATCTAAGGACGCGACTCCGCCGTTTGCAACTTTATCGCCGATGTTGTGACTCACGACGATCTTCGTCGCACGCTATTGCACGAGTCACGAATCCGCGATGAGTCTAAGTGGACGATCCTTGGTCACGGAAGATCGCCCAGGGAAACCGCGAGAGATCGAGGAAGATATCTCAAGCCTGTGTTGTACACGAGAGTGTCGAGAGTGCTGATGGGAGCGCGATCGTCGATCGTAACGTTACGACTTGAGTCGGAGAATTAAGAATTGCAATAATGAATAATAAGGGACTAATGTTCGATAGTTTTGCCTTCTAAAAATGCAATTGCGGTCGTTGAAAACTGTACAATTACCAGACAACGGCCAGCACGAGAAAAATAATGGACAAACAAGAGCTCCCGGTTATCCTGAGTGCGCACTCTCGAAAATCGAGAGTGCGCACTTAAAAAAATTCCCGATGGCGCCATGGATCGGCGCGCGAGCCCCGATTCTGCCTCCCCTTATTTATAACGCAAACAAAGGTGACAAAGAGCTGATACGCTGCATGCAGGGATGCGCTCCCTTTCTTCCTACGTTTCGCCGGTCGAGAGAAAGAGAGAGAGAGAGAGAGAGAGAGAGATAAAGAGAAAATTTCTCACCTACCATATTGTTGCCGCCGCTAATGCTACCGGACAACAATGCGGCCGCGTCCACATTGCACGCGTCCGACCGCTAATTCCTCACGTTTTCTCTCACCCCTCCCTGCTTCGATACATCACAGCTTCTCCTCACCCTACGTCTCTCTACCCCTCGAACGAGATCTGACTATACCATCCTGGAATTGGATTTCAGGAGGCCGCTGTGAGTTTTTGCGAACCATTCTCTCCATCTGCCCGACACGCGCTTCCGCGTCTCGTGTGTCGCAAAATAAAGCCTGTACATGTAAAAAATACGAAGGAAGAACATCTTTCGAACATCTTGAAGATACTGCGATACTTGAAGATACTGTTTAGCAGATTTAATCAAATACCTTAAACGTAAAATCTACTCTCTCATGGAATTCCTATACAATGTTGATTTATACTTTTGTAAAAGTAAACGATCTTACATTGTCGAGTAAGTAATAATATCGTTGATAAAAAATGAAGTGCGAGAGGCAGCGAAAAGCAAAGCATCCAGAAAGTGTAGAACATCTATGGAAGGCCGATGTGTTCACGAAAGCTTCTATCGATGCGATGGAAATGCAAATCTTACAGCAAATCCTCTTGAGGATGGGTGCGCGCGCGCAAGAGAAAGAGAGAGAGAGAGAGAGAGAGAGAGAGAGGGCTGGCAAGTGTAAGAAATTGAGTTCCAGTGAAAAGAACTTGAGCACTCCCTAGTAGTTTTTCCTGTAACGCAAGGTCGACTGTTTCTCGTTATACACGGAGAGATAGTGTAAAACGTGATAATTTTTTACGCATTTTTGGAAAATTAAAACGAGATACACATACATTATGCATGTACTTTGTAAATATAATAATTATATAAATTCAATATGCTTAATCATTCCTCATGTACTCTTTAATTCAATTACACCTACATATCGGTAGTAAAACAGAAAACAGCGTAGATCCTTGTTATACCGCATATATTAGAGATAAGGGTACTCGCGGCTTTCGATTGCTCTCGTAAAGAGAAACGAGAAACAAAGATCGAAAAAGAGGAACGGAAGAGGAGAACGCGCCCTTTTTTCCACAGGTAAATATTTCGTCGCTATCGCGGTTTAGACGATTTAATGGACGGCCATTAAATTTGTCAGCAGGTTCCGCGCTCGGAATTCGTGCTCGATTCCCCCCGGGGGTCGGTGGTCACCCCCCGCGGCCGAACGGCGGGCACAGCGCGGCGGGCCCGTTTATCGTGCCACCCGGTACATTCGGTAGCCGGGTACGCCGATAGTGTACCTGCATCCGAGTGCTCGGAGGCCCTTTCTATCTCTATCTCTCCCCCGTTGGAAATTTGCATGGCATTTACATCCGATTGCGGCGCAACGCAGGCTGAAAGCGGCGAGCATGGTCGTGGCCGTGGTGGGACCCGGAGATGGGAAAAGGAAGGGCGCGAGGGGGCGAAAGGCGAAGGGCAAAGGGAACCGACGGGGTTGACCGGTCCCCTCTCCTCGCCAGCGAAGGCGCAGGGACGCGTAGGTGCACTTACGTCGGAATTAGACATTATTTTAGCCACTTAACTCCGACGCGTGCACCGGCTACGTTTCAGCGACTCCTTCCGTCCAATGAGCTGCGTTTCGCGCCCGGCTAAGTGCTGTTTACGAGACAGACGAGCCAAAGAGGGATCGAGCGGAGCCACGTCCCGTCGTTCGACTGGGAAAAAGATCGTTTTGCTCGGTAAATAATCCTGATTTCAATCCGATGGATGTTTATGCATGAATCGTCGAATGACACGAGTGAGTTAAAATGTAAATTATATTTTCTGCATTTTGGAACAAAAACGAAAATCGGACTTGCGTGTCTATGGCAAATAGTTGATATAAAATTTACTTTATATTACTACATAATTTATTTTTACTATAATTTTATAAAAATTAAGTTGTAAAATGTCCATTTTGTGCGATAATGAGACGGGTAATTAATGGCACGTGTCTAAAAACAATGTAGAAAAAAAAGAAGATATCTACATTCCCAGATAAAATGAATATTGCCGTCATCGCGCGGATAAGAAACGTTTATTCACGAGCAAAATTAACAGATGATCGTAAATTTCTACTACGAGATTGTACGCGATTTCTGTAACTACGTACCAATATCAATAAATTCATTAGACACGTATGTCTGTATCTTTCGCAATTATTTTTCGCGCGTGCACGTTACAAGGTTTGCAAGGTCATGTTCTCGGACGTACTTTGCGTGCAAAGACTACTCACGTCTACTAAATCTCTACGTACGCAATAATGTTAACTCACCTCGGTTAAATCAAAACCGATCTCTTCAGTTGAAATTTATAATTACACTTTATTCTAATCTTAATTCTAGCTCAACTCCAAAAAATCTATATCTGTACGAGTTTAAAAAATATCTTAATGCTAAATGAATTAAATGTAGAAAAAATTTCTCGGTAAAATAGGTACTCAATATCAATAAAAATATTCGCGATATTTGCATCGCGATATCTTGATACAGCAAAGAGATAAAAGAGGAGATGTTGAAGAGGATTATAGACACCAGCGTGTATTTCTAAGATTAAGAAGATCCAAATATAGGAACAAAATACACGCATGTGCACGTACACACACACATATGCAAGTATTCCTCGGGATATCCGAATGAGCGCTCAAGGTAAAATCGCGGGGTCAGGGTCATAGGTGCAGTTACGTCGGAATTGAACATTATTTTCAGCGAGTACCGGCCACTTAACTTAGGCGTGCGCGCGTGTATGCACGTATGTGCGTGTCATAGGTCCTATTATCGCAGCCACTTGGTGCCAGAATGACGATACCAGTCTGTCCGCTGCTAAAGTTCGTACTATGAAAGAGAGAGAGAGAATACAATAGTACAGCTGAACCTATTTCAAACCGTTCCACTAGAAACTGACATTTTACAAAACAAACTTGCTTTATCTTATAACTTTCAAAAAACGCTTTTTTCAAAAACTTCTAATTTTTTGTTTAGTAGAATATTATTATAACTTCCATTATAACTTTATTCTGAAAAATCTCTTGCAAGGAATATTTAATTCACGATCCTCGTTGATGAAAATATCTTGCAAACTACAATATGGAAAAAAAAGCTTCGAATGAACGTTTAATATCAAATCGTGCGTGACATATTTTTTTGAAAATTAGCTCGGCCGCAGATGGAATCCTAAATATCGCGTTCTCTGACAGACCGTGCTGTAGTAAAATATTTTTCCATCTCGTACGTACTCTTCCTCTTTTCCTCCGTCACCGAAGGAATCTAGCCACGAGCAACAGGACGGTTGTAAAACGTGGTTGACGCAGCAGACGTAATATCATAAAGGCAAATCCGCTACGTGGAAGGCTGTAGATGTTGGCGAACGATCTTGCATACATATTAGCCGCGTCGTAACTTCGACACAAAATTATCGAATAACGATTATCGAAACGCCAACGATTTCACGCACAAAAAAATTTAAGAAGCCAGTTTACGACCGCGGGGGGAATCGACGAGAAAAGCGCGTTTCTCGCGCGACTGTCCGGATCGCCGCGAGTCGAACGGAGTGAAAGGGGAACGCAACGGTAAGTCGATCGGAGCATCGATAAAATTGAGAATGCACGCGGTCTACCGCTTTTAATGAATGAACGTCTCGTGAATATAGTAAAGAGGAGGGGGAGGACGTAAGGGGCCCCACGAGGGCGGGGTGGGCGAGGAGGGATATGAAGAACGACGAGATACGGGAGGGGGCGAGTACATGTGCACGCGTGTACGTACACGTACACGCAACACGCGCGCATATGCACGCACACGTATACGGCGGAGTTTAACGTTTGTGTAACGGCGGGACGTAGCCGGAACGACAGCGGCGGCGGCAGCAGCGCGGAGATCTACATAATGTTTATTATGCTAACCTAGGCCAACGCGGTTGCATCAACAAGTGTTATATTATCATTCAAATAAAATGTTTTAATCTGCATACGTTTTATCGCCCTCCCGCGGGCATGCGGAATGCATCTCCGGCACGAGACACGCGTTCCACACGCGGCCACGGCGACACGCGCCCGTCGCGGCTCGTCGTTTGGCTCTTTTAAATGTCCACCGAATTCGCCCGGAGCGGAATTCCTTCCGGGGCGGCATATTCGATGGTGATCTCGACGGAGGAGTGGCCGTCCTCGGAAAAATTGATGGAAATTGCCTTTGACATATATTACCTCCGTTTAGCTGACGACTCAAAGTGATAAGCTCTATGATTCATACTCGCGACGTGATATAATTGTACGCACGTGATTTACGTACATTTTTTTCTTAAATGCATTACTTTATATCAAATTTACTGAATATAAAACGCGCTCCTTATTTCTGTAAGTTTTTCTCGACATATTAAAAACACATAAGTCAAAATGATCGCTCTCCGGAGGCACGGAACAAGCGAAACCAACCTCGAAGAGTGTGGAGGAGTGCTCTCCAAACTATACGATATTGTATTCAGAATTGGTCACTCAGAGACACTTTATCATCGTCCCGGCCCCGAACGGGGCCTCCCGAAGGCAAAAACTTTACGACAGATTTTCGATTAGACGGAAAGAAGTCCGGCGAGATTTATGAAAAGTTTCTAAGGAACGAGCTTTAATCTGAATGCGTTTTATCGGTCCCACGGGTCACATATCGTACGGGAACACACGCGAAAGTTCCGCGTTCTGGCGCAGCGTGCGGCACGCGAGTGCGTGCACGTGTCGCCGCATGAGTACGATTAAGGTACGCCCTTGCGAAACGTAGAGAACAGGCGGCCTACGTCAGTTTCGTCCGCAATTTGAAGCGTGACGACACGAATGTGTCCGTGTGACACATAATTTAATTAATGATTTGCATGCTCGGTGACGACTATGCGCGCGTAATCCAAGAGAAAAAAAAAACCGGCGAAAGGGTTCAAACGCACGCGCGATCAATCACGCGATCAACGATCCGTATCGTGACGCAATAAAAAGAACGGGAAAATGAGGGCACGCTGTGCGAAAGAATTTTTCCGTATAAATGATAATTTACGAAAGTTTTCACTAGTAACGATTTGATATCTTTTTTTTTTTAGTTAGAAAAAAGTGTCAGAAGGATAGTGTTTTCCGTATTACTTGATTGTTCTGAAAACAATCCGGAGTAATTTCAATCAAACGCCAAGTCGAATATTGTCTTTCGATCACCTTCGCAGGTATCAAAGTATAAGATCTTTACGTATAAATTGAGATCGATCTGGCGTAGAGAAATGTCGCGATCGCTGGTATAGCAGCAACGAGCCAGCTCCGAAGTAGACTATCGTCTCTTCCCTATCTCACTTACGGCTGATCCCGTAATCATCCTGCTTATGTCTCGCCCGTGTCTCGGTCTGTATATCTGTCTCGACCTCTCCGGCGCGCTGCGCCGCGCCGGTTTCGTCCCGCTCCCTATGGGCCATTCGCCATTCGCGCGACGATCGGGGTGGGATCTTTCCGTGCCACCTGTGTGTCTTCATTATTCAGCAATGCAAATAGATTGCTGGCGCATTACCATAATTAGATTCAATATTTGTAGCTTGTCACGCCGTTACTATAATTCATCAGGACGACCCGCGCGTCTATCTGGCGATTTGTCAGCCCGATCTCGCCCCGCGGGCGAAAAATGCGTGATTAATACGCGGCGCGGTTGCACGCCGCAGCGAAATTAGCACGATCATCTTCCGTAAATTCTCCCGCTACCGCGAATCATAACACCTCTCCGACGTATAACCAAATGGACCCCGCATTGAGACATATGAATGTACATACGTCAGCGTAATACGAATGAGCCTCGGACAGTCATAAAAACGTGACGGGCAAATTAATTCCTCGAGCATCAAAAAAGCGATCTGCGGGGTGTATGACTAATTGCCGCTGTCATCTAGATAAGTGACTAGTAATATCGACTTTGGCAAATATGTTACATCAAGATTCTAATAAGCCTGCTAAAAATTGAGCGTCTATTTCTCACAGATAAGATTTCAATTTTAATTTCGATTTTAAAAATATAACAGATATATATTTGGAACATTAATATCTTTCGAGTTACAAGTGAGAAATGAGTGATTTAATGAAATTTTCATATATTTGTTACATGCTCTTAAGCACCAGTCTACCCACTGAAAATCCATAATCATATCACTGCGACACTCTACTCTCATAAATAATTCAGAACAAACTTTGCCCGCGCTCTCGAGAAAAATGCAGAAACTGGTCTCGACACACCGATATCTGTGTTTTGACCCCAGTGCTTTGCCGAAGGCCATTAAAATGTAATAACTTATCGTGAATGCTTTTCAAAACGCAGACTCTCGGCGAGTAACTTTGCAATTGCGAAGGTCAGCGACGACGGAACGCGAGTAAAATGATAAGTCAACGAAAACGGATGCTCACAGTCGATACATTTACTGATTACGATAATAAAAAAAAAATCTCCTTTTCTCTGACATTACCTAATCTGTATAAACAGAAAACAAAGAAAGAAAAAGAAGAAAGAGGGAGGGAGGGAGGGAGGGAGGGAGGGGGAGAGAGAGAGAGAGAGAGAGAGAAAATATCGTAAGAGAAGAATTGATAGATCTGTCGCGTCACGCGCAATTGTTCACGTTGGAGTTTGTCTCGCTCCATAACTTCTGACTCTCGGCTACATGTCAATGCGTATTGCAAATTATCATAAAAGCTTCTTCATTATTTTTAGGCACACGTACATATAAACGTGCACATACATCGGTAATTCCGGCTGTCTTGTGATTGACGAATATGGGTCGCGTTTATGTCACGGCGTGTCAGCCTGTCATTACACGTTTCGCGTACGGAGTGCATTTCGCGAAGTCGAGATGCATTTACGACACATGACGCTCACCGGCGCGGCACTTTACTCGGAAGTAACTGAAAACGATTTTGTGAGTATACCTGTCTAATCGGAGTTAACCATAGCTTCGCAAACATAGTCTTTGAAAAAAATTATTTTTAATATATAATGTACAAAAAATGTACAAAGAAGTATATATGGATGAGATATATCAATATTTATGACAGAAACGTGTCGCGGAGACAGAAATAAGGGGAATTTTTTTTTTAATACGTCGAAAATAAATTTCTGCGATGGTTTCACGCAAGCTTTTTCCGACGAATGTTTTCGGGTTAGTCAGTAGACCGCGGTGGACGTTTGCCCTCAATTAACTTTATAAGTGAGTAAGGAGGCGTGCGCCCGACCGTCCGTCAGTTCGTTCGTATCTCCATTGCATGCGATGTTCATTCTACAAGTGCCAAATCTCACTACCGGGTGTCGGGGCACTTTTATGGAGGTGTAATGGAGCCACGGAAGAACGGTGGAGCTCGCAGGGATGCACGCACCAGGATTGTTTGCACGGAACGCTTATTCCATTTGCAATATGCGTATAAGACACGTTCGTCGTATCCTTTCCGAGACGATAGATATATAATATCAAGGTAGATGCATTATATCAGTTATTAGAAATCATTATTTGAGTTATTTAGTGATTATTATTAGAGATAAGTGTGACTAAAAAAATACACGAGGGACAATAAATATATTATGTACGTATGATGAAGCTGCATTTACTAATATTCGTATATAATTCAGTTAACTATTAATTATTACTTTTCAATATGATCCTTTCAAAAAGTGACAGATGTGCGTATCAAAGCCTCGGAAAGATTGAAAGTAAATTCTAGATTCCTCATTCATTGTCTTCGCTGGAAGTCGAGATAATTCCTCAAAATAAAGCACAGGCATTAAAAGATAGCAATGAGGTAATATCGCCGATCAGGTTGCGTTGGGGAGAGGCCGTCCCCCACGTTTCTGCGGTTCGACAAATGTGTCGGTCCCGTCGTTTCCGCGGCCAAGCGCGTTTCCGCGGGCAGTGTAAGGTAATGCGGGCATAAGTCAGACGAGCGTCGGCGGATCCCGACGTGATCTCGGCTACCTAAAAGAGCGGTGCTCTCTCGAAGGAGCGTTCAATCTTTATCGCGCTGCACCGACGCGGCGGGCTGTGCGTAAGCGTGCAGGCACACGCACGCATATTTTCGAACGCGTATGCACGAACGCACGTACAGTTATGCGTGTGCACGCGAAATGAAAAAAATCACGACGTACACGGATAGGTCCGCCTACGCAAACGTGTACCGTACAAGAGATGTACCGCGGTCGCCGTGTGACGTGCGTGTGCATACACGTTGCACACGTTGTACACGCACGTACACGACACCGTGGACGTACAGGTGTACGTTTCACGAGCGTATGCGTAGGCTCGTTTACTTAGCCAATGCCATAGCTGAGTTATTTATCTGTCTTTTGCCCGGCAGCGCCAGTCGAGAATGCCTCTATATACGAGCCAACACTCCTAGAGAGTCGTATATGCGCGTGGGTCCCCGAGTCTTTTTTTTTCTCTGTTCAAGGCCTACCTGGTTATGTTGCTGTCGGACGCACGATCGGTTCTCTCCTTTCCTTCTTACGCTACGTCCGTCTCTCGATTTCTATATGTTTGTCTCCATCACCTCAGTCTCCCCGTTTCTTTTCCCTTCCCTTTCTTTCTCGCTCTTTCTTTCTCTATCGCTCGGTCCGTTTTGCCGCGACCACTACCCGATCTCGCGAGAAAAAAAGAAACAGAAAATCGACGGAAAAAAAAGAATGGCCAAGAGGTGAACAAGGTTGGCATAAGGACGATCCCGAGGAATCTCCCGCAAAGTGGATCCGGTACTTAACATTGACGAGTTCGCGCGTCCCAAGAGTCTCGAGTGGGACCGAGAACGATCGTTAGATGGTGATGTCGTTTCGCGTCGACGTGTTTTCGATCACGCCGATGTTGGATTCGTGAAACTGATCAACGAAAATGTGCAAAGAATTTAAAAATAGCGAAACACAATTGTACGTTATGTGATTCTGAGATTCACGCCTATTTGCGCACGTGTGCGCGAGTTTTCTTACGAGACCAATTAATCATCTCAGCATTTTGAGGTAAAATATGTATAAACGCCTGGAAAAAGAAAGTCTTCACTACCGCTCGATTCGTTAAATCCGAATCAATCGTGTTTCGTCGATTTAACCGCGAGGCTTGCGCGATTTTTAAGCGATGGGAAGCCGCGATGAAAAATTTGGTGCGGAGATACGTAAACGATGGATGAAGTCTCGCGTACGCGGCTCACGCTCGCTCTCCGTAGCCGGATTGTTGAGTGACGTCAGCGTCACCGGAAATGGAATGTAGGTAGCGATGCTTATTAAGCTTCAGAGCGCGAGAAAGGGAACTACAAGGAGAGAGAGAAAGAAAGAGAGAGAGAGAGAGAGAGAGAGAGAGAGAGAGAGAGAGGCAAAAAGAGAGAAAGAGAGCGAGAGAGCTCGATGGAACAGCGGTCAAAGGGAGAGAAAGAGGTCTAGAGAGAAAAACGGAGAGAGGGAAGGATGGCGTTCAATTGTTTCCTCCGCACACGCGTGCCGCGTATGCACGTAGGTACGTACCTACGTCCGTTCGTATATATAAAGAAGACGGCGCGGCGATGCGCTACGAAGATCCTAGTGTGGGCATCGGCTATTAAATCAATGCGCTGGTGTCAGGATCTGTTCACGCCTCGCTAATACACTCGTGGAATGTCAACGAGGTGACTACCTTGAGAAAAGGAGGCTGCTGCCGCTCTGTTGCAGCGGAATAGGAAAATCTCGCGAACCATAAGGGTAGGTAAAGACACCTCTTCCTGCGACTTATTCGATGAGCGGAGATTTTAAGATTGTGTGCTGAATGCCACGGAAATGTCGCGTGAAACGTCTCCCGAGAAAACAAGTAAAACGAGTGATCGATTCGTCAAAATCAAGCTTTACAAGATAAATGTTGTACCATTAATTCTCACCTATGACTAAATGTGAGATTGAAAGAGCTACCATGGAGTTAAGTTGCTTCAATAAATGCGATGATATATCGGTAAGATATAAGCAAGAATTCTATTTTTAATTACTTCACCCTTTACGATGAGTATAAAAAAAAATAATCGTACGTTAAAAATGTTTCCTCGATTGCTTAAGTTATTTGTGAATGAGGAATGAATAAGGAAGAGTGAGTAAGTTTGCGTGTGACCGCACTCGGGGAAAAGACTTATTCAGCTAATACTTGGATAGCGCTTTGCGGTTTGAACGCGCATTATTTTCGCAACGATCGCACTTCCATTTCCTCGTCACATCGTCTAAAACGTTTATATGTACGCGAGCAAGAACGATTGCGTCTATGCGTTCGTTATGCTCCGTGTTCCGAGAGCGAAAGAGAAAAAGAGAGAGAACCATTAAAGGAGTGGCGAAATGTTCGTCAATAACTAATTAACAGAAGTAACGACAATTTGTGGGTTCGAGCGACGTGCTCGACAGGCGAGCGAGGGGTTCTACGTGCGCGCGTATTCTATAATTAAAGCCGGCGTTACCTGGTCGCGCGTACACGTTATCTTTCATTCGTTTCTTGTCGTTACACAGAGTGTGCGTAACGACTTACTGTAAGAAGAAAAAAATTTCGAATAATTTAGAGGATGTAATAAAATATAATTAAATTAAAGAAATATACGAGCGTCACATATATGTCGGAAAATAGATAACAGGGAGCTTCTTGTTCTCGACAATATCAGTTACGTCGCTTTTGAAGGTATTGTGGTCGTTCTCTTTGAAACAGCTTATACCAATGGCAGCAAAATGTCGAGATCTACTCGTACCTTGCGAGTACGCGCGTGGAATGCCGACGAACAAAGCGCGCGCGACGGCGGCATTTCAAGATGAAGATGCAGTAGAGCGAGAGAGGTGTCGCTAAGTATAATTATGGTATTCCAGATAAGGTCGGGTAACGTGTAGTAACGACTTCGTACGCGGCTACCGGTCTCTTGTACGAGCGGCCACTTTTATCAATCGGCTATTAAATCAATGCAATGCCGACCGATCGCGGTGCGGCGCGGCGTTCACGCCTCGCTAATGCGCGATCCGTGGAATGTCAGGAAGGCGATCGGGATTGGCGCCGTGATAACGAGAACCGGAATCCGCCCATATGCCAATTCCATTAAACCACCCTTTCACGTCTCCTGATATTTTAGTACTCAAATAGGGATCGTACTGAGATTGACGCACCAATAAGTTATTCTTCCCTCCTACAATCACTTTATTCTCCTTTATCAAGATTTATTTAAGAAGGTTTCTTTGCGCTTGGATTACGTATTTGTACGATAGATATTCAATTTTTAAAAGAATTCTACGCGAGAGCAAAACAAAGGAAACATTATTGCAACGCATCGAGGAAGACGTAGAAAACGTAAACGAAATCCTGGAAAGAGATTGGATCAGAGATTCAAATGAAAGATATTGAAGAAGTCGACATTATAATTTTAGAAACTAGGAAGGCCAAAACGTTCGTCGGGTCGATTGGTATCGTCGAAGAAAGCGGCACGGTTAGCACGGATCCCGAGGACGAAGCGTCGCAGAGCGCAAATTGCAATGTGCACGCGTGAGCCCATGCAGACGTCGTGCTACGCCTATAACAATAATTTCAGTAGGTGTGAACGAAACCATCGGAGGAGAGGGATGAAGGAGAACACACGGGGAGGAAATGCGAACACGAGCCCCCAGAGCGCATGTCCGCCGGTGAATCGGAGGGGTTGATAGGGGTTGATTAGCGCCTGCGCCGCTTTCTCCCTCCACTTCCATCCCTTTGCTCTTCCCCCTTTCCTCCCTCCCCTAGGAAACGCGTCCCTCTCTTATCAGCCATCCCACTCCGTTATCATCCCCTCCTCGCATCTACCCCCTTCGTTGCGCTTCTCACTCGCTTTCGCCCCCTTCCGTCCATCGTTTTTCCCGTCGTCTCTCGTCTTTCTCCTCGTTTGTCCGTCCCTCGTTTGCGTTTCCCTTTCTCTTCTCCCAACTTTCCCTCTCTTTCTCCTCGGAGGACTCGGATTTTTTCCCCTGCCTCGCTCCTTCCCTCATCAAGCGGCTCTGTCCGTCGCTTTCTCCCCCCCCTTCTTTCTCTCGCTTGTCGGTCAGTTTCACCCCCTTTCGATACGCGCCGCTCATTGTTCGCGCGTGTCACGCATCGCCGAGGTGAAACCATCCGACGATTTCCTGGCTGGCACCTGGTTTCACGCGCTGCTTTTTTTCCTCTCTATCTCCCTGTCTCTTTCCCTTGTCTGCTCTCATCGTAGAAGCCGTTGTTACCGTTGACCGGCCGGAGAGCACACCGATCGGTGGATCGTGACGAGACGACGGAAAGGGGGAAGACGACTTCCGAAGTGACCGATGTCACTGTCAATGGCGGGGGAGCTAACGAGAATGTGACAGGTGTAGCGTCAAATTAGTACGTTTGTGATCCCAGTCCCGGAGAGAAAGGGCAAGTAGGGGCGGTGTAATCGGTAGAACGAAAGAGATGGTTTTATAATAACGATGTTTAAAGGGTGTCGTGTTTTTACGAACGCCATTTAAGGAGAGATTTAAACGTTTCACGCGGAGATATATATTGTCATGTGATGCGGTTATATAATTTTAGTAAATCAGTACGTTGTGTTGCATGATATAATTAAACGATTGATATTGATAATAACGAAACAACTAATGGACTATCGTAATTTAATATTGATTTGTCAAGATTGTCGTATGTACCTATGTATCATGATCAGTCAGAACAAGTGCGTTGAAATGAACGCGACGTCACCATTGTCATTTATCTTGCAATATTGCATGATCAACATTTCCTGATTTAATTTTGAAAGAGAAAAGACAGAGAAGTGTCTTTTAAATAGAACGTATGCAATTCTTACACTAAACAATTTAATTGTAACATGTAATTCGTTAACAATAATTCTAGCGTATTTTGATGTACAAACTCCCGTTTGGAAACCTATTTAGGATCTATATATGCGTTTAATTAACAGCGTAATCATAGAACGCATCGCGCTTCGCTTATTCTTCGTCGAGGAGCAATGACGCGCTGAGCTAAAGTGCTTACGTTTCGCGGGCAAATCTCGCCTTTCTGCGCCCTCCCGACTACCTGCGTGATGCCTCTTAATCAGATGCACATTTCCACACATAATTAAAGTCGAAATTCGCACATTAACATAATAATCTGCCTCGCATGGATACCCCTGGATGGCAGCGTCGGGCACTTAAACATCGCGCATCGGGCAACACCGTTCTTTCTCTTAGCACTATAGGAACCGGAAGCCACGTGTCAGCCACCTGATCGTCACCTCTGTTACGGACTGCACGACCGGCGTGCACCGGCATGCGAAATTAGGATCGCTCGCATCGCCCTAGCGATCTTTAATAACACGTCTTTTAAATCTGAAACAGATTCTTCCCTAATGGACACAGATTTTTTGTTTACACCAGTCAATATTTTGTTTGCAGCTTCTATTATTCTCATCATAATGCTGTTAAAGTCTATTAGATATTTTTTCAAGGATAAAACATAATACCTATCTTTTCAAAATTTAATTCTCGAAAATACACTTGTTGTCAGTGACTTGTCATCCAGGAAACGTTAATTCGATATCTTTGCTGAGCAAAAAAAATCGACCGTAAATTCATCAAAGAAAATGCGCTCAAAGTCGATGCGATGGTGGCTCGACATGCCCGATATATCACCGACAGGCATCGAACCGAGCGATGGCGGCGAATCACCGGGCCCACCGCGGCTATCGACGACCGCGATTATGATTATCGGCATTATCCCCGCCTGTCTTTTACTCTCTCAGCAGAGATTATACCCGGAGCATGTTTGCGCGCTTCCGAAGTGAGTAGATTGTAACGCGATACCTTCACCGTGACGCCCATTCGCCTCGATTGGCGGAGATCGCCACGCCGTCATCGTCAGGAAGCCGCGATCTTCGCCACCAGCGTAATCGTCGCGCGTGAAATTTGCATATTAATGTTCCGAAGATTTTTACGCCGTTTTTCCCACGTGTATTATTGTCGCCGGGGTTTCCACGACGTTATTTCGGAATTAATTCCGGAAATTATAAGCGCGTTTATCCGCGACCTACAAAAATTTATGCGCCAAGAATTTACAGGACGCTCTGTAACCCTTTCCCTCCTCACTGAACTAAAGCCAAAAGAGGAAATTGTTAAAATTGAGGAGCGTGAAATTTTTAGTTTGCATCGCTTACCTACGTTACACCTTTAAGATAAATCTATGACTCCTCTTTATTACTTTCTGATAAAACTTGATTATCACTCTGAATGGAATTATCTGTGATTTTTTAGACAAAAGATGAAGCATTGAATAATGCATCAGATGGTTAGTTTGCGCATGGGGAAGCCGTAGCAGGAAGCGAACGCAGGCAATGAAATCGACGGGTTGTTTCGCGGCCGCGCGATCATACTCTTTCGCCTTTAACGGCCGTAAAAATAAGCGCGACATAAACCGCGAACAATGCGTGTAAAAACCGATTGTAAAAATACCCTCACACTCGCGCGCGCGCGCGCGCGCAACCGCGTGCGAGATGCAGCAGGGACGAACAGGAGCGGTGCCCTGTGTGACCTTTTTCCCCGTCACGAAAAACATCCAGGAGAGGAGTATTATACCCCCGAATAGATTCGGCGGATTGTAAAAAAAAAAACGTCTCCGAGTATAGCTTACTCGGACGAGATTTACGAGACAAACGCATGCATTCGGAGTATAATGGTCAGTCATATTCGTTTGGCGTGACGCGAGAAAAGTGGTTAAAGAGCTTTAAATCCGTTACACAATTGGGCATCGCGTTAGAAGAAACGTTACGCACGCTTATCCCGTCGATATATTAACATCTTTAGCAACCCCTCTTGCACCTGTTAATTTTGCGGTGGTAAACTAGTAATTAAAGAGAAATTGAAGTTGTAAAACAGGAAGATATATCAGACCTGCTGTTTCAGAGGAATAATAAGGGGCTCTTTTTCTCCCTTTAACAAAACTAGAAAATTTGTAGGTATCAGTTGTTCGTTAGGAAATAATTGGCTCCACAGATTGGTCCAGGAATCTCAAAAGATTTTTATTACAGGTATCCATAGAATATTACTCTCAATATTTCTATTAGAATTGACTTCTTATAAGGTTTGATCAACTTAGATGCATTCTGCATTCTACAAGCAAAATTACTTGTTTGTACAATTCGTATTTTATGATCTGGTATTCATCGAATTGAATTCGCTTGTTTTAATAAATTGTATACGGCGGTTGTTTTTGATAAATCGATAGCAGTATATCCTGAAATATCGTGTAGAGGTACTTCGCGTGATATTTTCGTGTAACAGCGTGACGTTATTGCCGCATAAAAAGGCTTTCTCCCCCGTCATCCTAATCAACGTGGAAAAATTGGACCAAATGTGATATACCTCCAATTAATTCACGATCGCGTAGAATAATCACGTAGAAATAGCGCAGACAAACCGTCGAATTCGTTCGACGTGCGCTGATCTAAATATTTTCCGTTCCGGATTTAGCGTGTCGCGCCAACCAATAATTTCAGCGAAAAGGATCAGCGTTGAGACCACCTGTGTGACACGACGAAATGAACGTCGACATACTGATTGCGATAGCAGAATCTTGTTACGCTAAATCGAGGACGATTTCGGCTGCGATAATAATTTACTATTTGCCCTCCGAGTTTGGTAGCGATTAGTTTCATCGGTCTCGCGTAATTTCCCTCGCAGCGAGTATCAGACAGGAGAAAAACACGATCGAGAATGCATAATTAAACGTCGATCGACAAAATTGCAGCGTAAATACGTGCAAAATATTTTGAAATAATGCGCTTGAAATAAAAACATTAGATAGATCGATATTTTCCGTGCTAAAGTCAAGTCGTTAATTACGAAGAAAACATTAATCACATTTTTTTTCACATGCTTCATCTTTAATTATATTATAAATCCTTCTGCATATATAAACATGTTTATTTTTTTCTTTCGTCTAAAATTACCATTTTTCTTTGCACAGTTTTTCACTCGATTGTAAAACTTTTACGTTGATTCCAGTTTATCAATCGATCGAGCTATATTTACGTGACGTTTACGGAATAACAGAGGATACAGAGATTGGAATAAATAATAATAAACATGACGATATTCCGAGATCTCTCAATCAGATATTCCAAATGGCTTAATTACGAGCAGCGAGACTGGCCGCGGGATTCTATTGACGGCAAACAGTAATTAAATAACCATACGAATCTAAATCGAAAAGCTTGACGAACAAAAAAAGAAATACGTGTTACTTAATTAATTATTATTATTGAATGAAGCCAATGTTAGAGCCTTTTTTATTTCGGATTGCATCACGATTCGAGCAATAAAATCCCTGGGAGGAGGCGACTGCTTCTTCAAGGTAAAACATGCCACGATATTCGATTTCGCGATAAGCAACAACGACACGAGCCTTCGATGCGTAACCGTAGGCGTAGCGAGAAACACCTTCGAAGTCAGCCCGATGCGCGTTCGATGATGAGCAAACACACCAAGCTCTCGCTGGAATCTCACGAACGTTAGAGCAATGTTTTCCAACCTTCTTTGCGTAATGGACTGCTTCGAAATGATAAAACAATTTGCGGAGCATAAAGCACACACACGTTAAATAAATATATAAAACGCGGATATATATACTAAGGCATTAATAAAATGAAAAATCATTGAAAGTTATCAACTACTTGAAATATATAGTTAGATATTAAAAGCTCGACCGTGTATATCGACTAATGAGACTTTTAAATATATGCGTGTCGCATGCATACAGTTCTAATTACATAATTTACTATTAATTAATTTTAGAACGTAATATGTAATACACAATTAATATCCCGACTCGCATACGAGAGATCGTTTGATCAATTGCTTTAGCGCGAGTTGAACAATATTCTTTGTTAGTGATGCTAGGACATGTGCCCATCCCAGAGAATATCATAAACGTTTAATGGATTTCACTAGCGCAACACTAATCTCAAGCGTTTTTTTTTTCTCTGCAAAGTGCGATTATCCCGCTTGTCACTTGGCCGTCACGGCAATTTCGTCATATCGTGCGATAATTACACGCGATGCGATGTACGAAGAGAATAATCGAGCGATCGGGCGAGGTATCTCTCTCTCTCTCTCTCTCGCCGTCGATCGACAAACAGTCCCCGGACTTCGTCCATGGAAACAAGAGACAATCGCGAGGAAAAGGTCTTCGGAGAGATGAAGAGTTATTCAGGTTCGATCGATTATGCGTGCGAATACACATTTTTCGCCGTTTCCTCACGTCGCTCACGTTGTTCATTAAGCTCTTAATTAATGCAATGAAAGACTTCAATACCACCACGCCACGATTAAGTCGCGCGAATGAACTTTTACCGTAATTATTCATGGATACATCACGGATGGAAATGAGACGCGAGAGTAAAAGTGTTCGCCCACGGTGATCCGACAAAAAAAAAAGAGAAGACTTTAAAGACCTCGAGTAGTTTAAGATTTATCCATTGTGAAGTAAAAAAAAAAGTCCTGTAAAAACCCAACTATTACGAAACGAATGAACAACTGATTTTGGTCAATCACGTGTCCCGTATGTAAATACCTATTCGTTTTTATGAAATTTATCGTACTATTGCTACAGCTTTCTAGTCGCTTCAAAGTCTACTGACCTTATCTCGTGCATGGAATATTTACCTATCGAAACATGAATTATGCAGATTGTAATGATCAAAACCCCAAATAGGAATATCGCACTTTCGCATTTATTTGAACAATCAACATTATGGTACAAGAAATAATTTACAAGGGGGAATCGTAGGACGATTCTATTCTCACGACACTGACGTACATAAAATATCGACGAGGTAGAAAAAGGTGAGAATTTCTCGGCCATATAGGTGATGATGATCCGGCAAATAAAGCAAAACGCCAGGTGTATGTTGCACATTACTTTCATGTCATTTATTAATCGAAATTCAATAGTAATTTAGCTTCCGCCATTCTAACAAAATCGTGTTCACCATCACTCGCCAGATCTTTATTTTTACGTTAATATAATAATTAAGATTTAATTATATTAATAATATACAGCATGGAAAAAGAGGAGCGGGGGGAAAAAGAATCGTTTACAGATGCGTATTGTTTAACGATTTCGTGTGTATCTCTATAGATGTACCTTTACATGTCTTTCTGTCGCCTCTCTCTCGTTTGCATATCACTCATAATTCGCAACATCCACACGCGTTGACATTTCAAGACAATGCGAAATTATGGATCGAAATCAATATAATTTTCATGAATTCTCATTCTAATTGTCCCAGATATAAAACTGATTTTATAAGAAAATACAATGCAAATGTGAAATATAAGTACAAAATATTCAGAGAAAGATCTTTCAAATTTGAAATAAAAATTTAATAGAAAATAATACAAAAATACAAACGAAATAGTATTTCAAATATATTTTTATCAGCTATTTTAAATACACTGTATATACATACATACATACACATATACATACATGTATGTATATCATTGCATTTATAATATACATGTATATATAAAATTGAATTTATCGAAATTATACCGATTTCACTTTCCACGGGCGATAGAGAACGCGAATCGAAGAGTGCGGTTGTTTCGCGAAATCACGATTATTGTCAATTCCACAAAGAGGAAGGAAAAAAGAAACGTACCTCGGGACATGATCCAATTAGCAATTGTCCAATTTCGCGTTTGCGCGCGCCGATTCGCCCGGAAAAGGATTTCCTTAATTTCCTTAACGAACAACCGCGCTCCTCGACCTCCACGTGTCCGAACACGTTCGCCAGCAATCGCACGATGCCACGATTCGCAACAATTAACATCGATTTTCCACCAATCGCACGCCGTACACGGTCGCACACGTACCTTTTTTTCCTTCTCGCTCGCTTTGCGCTCCTTTCTTCCGTTCTATTTTTTCTTTTGCATTTACAAAAAAAATAATAATGTCGAATTTTTTGGCGCAGCGTCTCATTCATCGTTTCGCAATTTCGCATCAGTCTCCCTCGCTCTCGTCTCGGCGCCCGGAAAAAACGAACGGTCCGATTTGTTCAGCCAATAAAATCACCCAGCGCGATCAATCACCGTTAATTTCGATCCCGGGGACGCCCATTCTTTTTGCGTGAGAGTTAAATTATAAGCGTCCGTCGCTCTCTCGCAACGGATTCGCAATCGCGCACCCGAGCGCGCACCGATGCCGATGGGTAAAGTCGTTTGTCGATACAACAAAATCACTTTGCCAGCCACGCATTTGCCTCCCACCCTCTCCACTCTCTCAATCAAATTGTACAAACAAAACAAAAGGAAACGTTGTAAAATGTTGCTAAATTTTACGGGAATTGTATTTTCTTGTATCTCTCGATAAACAACGGCAGACGATTCCGTTGGCTCAACAAATCTTCTTTACGCACATTACGCATCTACTCGCTTCTTTCTCTCTTCCTCGCCCTCTCGATCGCCCTCTTTCATTAAAGTATGTGTGTGTGTCGTTTTTTTTTATCTTCATTAAAAAGAAAAAATAATAATAACAGAAACTAACATGCAATAACAAAAGATAAAATGGCGATTGACTTTAAATATCGCGCATATCACATACAATTCTTCGTTAACATCTCCGTTAACGCGTATTCTACACGATTTGTAACGTGACGCAATTACTGTTATAATACGCGAGTAATTAACTAATGCGAAAAGTTTGCAGCCGATGCGCCTCTCGGAAAAAGATCCCTCTAACAATATTCGTTTCGCTAACAGCTTTTTATGCAACAATAAAAAAGATCACATCATAAAATCAACGTGCAGTGCAATCTCCACAGCGCGGAATTTATAATTCACGAGAGCGTCAATTGAATTATGCGGAACAGCGTATAAAAAAAATATACATATGTATATGCAAATGGCGCAAGTGAAATCTTTTGAATCATTTTAATAATGAGCGTCGCATGTCAATCGCATCTACAACATTCATAAAATAACGCGTTTTTTTACGCTGTACGGATCAATTTGCAGCAATTTTTAATTGATTAATTCCGCAACGTCATTTATACATTTCATTAAAATTATCGAGATTACACTTCTCGTCGAAGTTAGAAACAGGTACTGGCAAGGATATTAATATTTTCATGGACACTACTTTATTAGCGTCTGCTTTATTAATACCGAGCTTGAGCGATGATACGTATGAGAACATTGTTTATAGAAATTATATTTTTGTCGGTGATATAACCAGTGAAATTCCTCGTCGAATAACTACTTTTTAGGCAAGCTTGATCCTCTCAAAAGCGAATAAACTCGAATGAAGTCGAAGATGTGTTTGACATATCGAATATATCGCGCTTAATCGAGGAAATGTGAGAAGAGTATACGGCGATAAGCATCAGCAGCCAATTGAGCAAATAATCACAGAAGTAATATGTATGACTGATAATAGTCCACGTAATTGCAGTAATCAGTATATCATATGTAATATATAGCAGAGCTGCTATTTTGAGCAGAGAGCGATGCGTTACTAATCATAAAAGATGAACTTTTCATTCTAATAAAGAAGAAATTATCTATTAACATCACATTTAGAAATATTTTCATACGATATAATGCTTAAATAAATTTCCTTAAAACTTTCATGAGGTGTAAATGTTGTAACTCGCCACGCGGTAGATTTATTCGAATCCTGTCATTCACGCGAGAGAACAGATATTTGTATTGTGAATCATATCTTATTAGTGGAGAATAAGAAATCGATTCCCAGTTGACGAGCAAGGCTGAACAAGATTTATATAATTTCTCTAGATGTATTCTACAGCTGGTGGTCCTCCGAATTAATTATTTATCAGTTTACGACAGTAATCATGTAGAAAAGAGGGTTGTTCAGAGAAAGATATTGTAATACTCAATGAGGCTGACGAAAAACATTAGCGCGAGCTTAACGACGACATAACGCTTGAAATTTCTTAGAGCGAATCTGCGGGAATATATACGTTTCTATTACGCCGGGATTGGTAAATGGACCTAACAAGGATTTGATTCGTCCTCGACGACGGCGCGGTGATTACGTTAAAGAAAAACGTCTATATTCCAATGAACGGGTAAGCTAACGAGCGTCGCTAATGCGAGAAGGACTCTATCCTCGCAGGAGGATGAACGGCCTAATATCGGATCTCATAAAATTCCCAAGCTCGTCTCGTAAGCAAATATGCTTATACCGATCCATTATGATAGTCATAGATAAGACCTTAAAGCGTTCGCACGATAGTACGAAGAGCGGATACACGTTAACTGATTTGTTAGGAAATGTTAATCCGTAAAGGGAACTACGATCGATCGTAATGAACGAGGTAAATTTTCAAGGTCGTAGTGCAGCGAGAATATAGATTAATCAGTGCACAAACGAATAAGAATGTGACTCGTGGAATTAGAGTAACTCCGAGAAAGTTTTTATTCAAATTTCTCGTTATTAGATATCATTATTAGCTTTTATCAATTTCACAAATAAATTTTCATGAAATGAAATAAAAGTGTTTCATGATTCTTGTATCGTTATCATAGTTAAACAAAGAAGTTTTCTATGAATAATGGTGCTGAGGACTAGATTCATTTGATAAATGGTCGAAGTCTGGTGGTCACGTCGTAGATACGCAATGGCTAAACCTCCTAAGCAGAGCCTAAGTTTTGGGGGGAGGGGGGGGGGGTTGGGTCCAATGCCGTGCCATTACCGAAACCGTCGAAGTATCACGGAAATGAATAGCCCGCGATGCGTTAAGCGCATTATAACGATCAAAAATTACGATGATTAGCGGGTCGTGCGGCGTAACGTTGGTCCGTCCGTAAAGTCCCCCCGGTGCGGTGGGGCCCTCCTTATTAAAGCCCCGTGACGCGCTCGCCACGGAACGATCGCGTCCCCATAAAAATCTCTCTCTTCCCAAATTGGGCCGTGAATTACAAGCCGCGGCCCCGGCGCACGTTTTCGCCCCCTAAACGACTCTTTTAGTCCGGCAAGTAGATACTATAGGTGCTATTAACGCGCCGGGCAGTTTATACACACCTAATGCATCGTTATGCGGCCCCGGCTGCCAGACGCAAGTACGACTCCGCGGAAGTGTATAAATTACCGTCGGCATTTCGGTAAATACGCGTAATGTCAACACAATAGTTTGGGCATTAATAGACGATGACGAACGGGTTCGTTGAACCACCTTATTCAAATAAGAACGCGACCTTCGAGTATGTGCTTTTTGCGATGACCTGACTCTTATAATGCGTCGCTTGTACTGTCATTCTAATCATGGAATACTATAACTATAATACTCAAAGAATATGAATAGTAATATAAATCTTGTAATTAATAACAATTTTCTAAACTTAATATTGTATTATTTCGCATACCAAAGAATGCTGCACAATAATAGAATCATAAAAAGATCATGAAAAAATGTACAAGAGCACCGTCGAAATAATGCATGTCTGGGAAATGACTTCATCGGATGAATCAATGTCAACTTTCGCGAGGAACGCACAAAATCGAAGTCGTGTGACAAGATCCTCGCAAAACCGGCAAATCAAAATCTTATCCCGGATTTCTCTCGTTAACACGTTGAAGTTGATTGCATGCCGTACAAACAACCGCGGAAAACAGCACCCGCGGACGCGCTAGTAATGACAACGGTTGCAGTAGCCGATGACGCCAGACAAATAAATCCGCGCGACACAGCGTGTAACGAGCCTACCGCGATGAAAAAGAAAAGGAGATGACGCCGCGCGTTTCGCGTGGGCATTCGATACACCGGCGCGATCAGCCAAGTACCACACAACGATTGAGGTGGAAAATAAATCGCTAGAGAGAAGGCGAAGGTGTGCGTCGGCGCTATATGGAGTTCGCGACCACCTACGCGTTTTACGACGCCAAGGAAGAGCCGCAAAAAGGCGGCGTGTCGATCGAGAGGGCTCGATAGATAAAAATATATGTATATAAAACGGCGGAACAAAGCGACACTGAGAGACCGAGAGACTTCGATCGAGAATACCCGCGACAGTCGGAGAAAAAGAAGGGGATTTTCTTCTTGCAGAATACGTCGCGCGACGGATGCTTCCTTATGCAGATCTAGAGCGCGATCTTCAGAATTAATAATTTATAATGTGAGAATTATACAGGAAATATTATTGAGCGTACTGGGAACATCGATAACGCTCGATTACTGTGATCAACGCGATTATCGAAGCGAGAGAGCGTGTCGCAAAAGAAACCGTGTAGATAGTCAGCACGGAGATGCTGAATGGAGCATCGAGACACGTGACTATCTACAAATGTCTTTTAAAAAAACATTTAAAAAACAGAAAGTGAAATCTTGACAAAGCGCAAGAGTAAAAACAGAATGTACGATCGATCGATCTCATCTCAATTTCGAGTTGTTGCTCGAGGGGCACAATTTAAATTTCTTAGAGGGTATAAAATCATGTTTATTTCTTATGAGAAAATCTGTCGATATAACACTAATCTTTTATGGAATAAAACATTGTCGAGAATTAACTAGATTAAATAAATCTTCCTGTATAAATTAAATTAAAAACAGAAAAAAGTCTCGAGATTGTCTCTAGAGAATAAACATTGAACACAATTTTTAATAATAATAATAATAACATACGATACTATATATATAAAAGGTTATTATATCACACGAAATTATTACAAAAAACATGATGTGAAAGAAAGTTCTCGCGCGCCTATTCTCATTATTTTCCATTTCATTTAAAGTTTAGAGGTCATAAGACAAACTTAATTTTACCGACGGCAAGAATAACAGCTTCGTCACCTTCGACCAAGTATCTCTGGGTATTTTATATCACGCACAGACAAGTGCAAATTAGTTACGCAGAAACAGAAACCGAAACTTAGCGAGACGATTCATGTATATAGAGACGATCGGCAAACAAACCAAAGAGAATTTGGTAGAAGCGCAGCCGGTCTACGTAATAATAATCTAAAATTCTACATACATAATAATCTAAATAAACCATCTCTATGCGGGAAATATGGTTTTTTTTTCCTCCACGGTTCGTACAAATATTCTATTCGAATTTTTTGTGCTTTTCGTCACACTGATATTTAAAGACAGTAGAATTTAATAACATAACAGAAGATAAATACGAGATTGTACGTCCCATATTATTCCTCACAATACAATTATACTGTACCATAAACTGATCGGATAATTAATAACTTCCACGTAAATCACACAGTTTATCATTGTCTAATACTATACTTCGTGACGTAAGAAACTTTCAGTAAATAGTACTGTACGAACCGTGCGCGTCAGCTTCGCATCTGCCTAAGCCTCTTTGAAAAAAAAAGAGTCACTATCCAGACAGGAGAGAAGACGAACGAGATGAGAAGCGGAGAGACAAAGGGAGACAGATCGAGAGAGCGAGAGAGGAAGAGTTCTTCGATATTATGCCCAGCAGCGATGGAAGACGCGAGATTCTCGGCTCCGCGGCGCTCGACTCCCGGGCAGTACAGGAGTACAGATATCGATGATATTAATATCGACGAGATGACAATAATAATAATTAAAATTATAATAATCGCAATAATAAAGAATAATAATAATAATAAGTGACAATAATAATAATGGCGAATATTATAATAGCGATAATAATAAATTCGCGTTAACGCCGGATTTTGTGCCACAATCACAACGTTTTCTCAAGACCAGACAATGAACGTCACAATAATATAATAATAATAATGATAATATATAATAATAGCAATATAATAATAAACATAATAATAATACAATAATGATTAGACATAGCTAAAACCTTCCGATCTATACATAGACATAAAGCTTTCGGATGTAACGCCATTCCGTGTGTCTTCCTATACATATACATATATATATATATATATATATATATATATATATATCCTTTTTCTATTTATATATAATAATAAATCTTCATCTATATAGACTTGTGGGTATATACACGTATATATTTATGGATACTTACTCTTTATACAGAAGGGGTTTTTCGCGTGAGGGGGGAACTCTGTCTTGCTGTCTCGCTAGGATTTCGCACGCGCTTTTCCAATACGCGGTCTCTCTTCGATGTGCATCTTGTCCTTTTATATATATATATAAAAATCTGTCCCTCTTTTTATTTTGTTGCGCTGCATACTCCTTGTCTCTCTCCCTCCTCTCATCTCTCTTTATATCACCTTCCTCCGTTTATTCCAGCTCCCGCGTCTGTTTTTTGTGCTCGTTGTCGACGACAACGACGACGACAATGACGATTCATGCTCTCTCTCTCACTTAACTTACTAGCTTTATCTAGTACATTATTTACAGTCCATATTTACTTATGTTACATCATCCGCCGGGTTTGCTCCGAGCAAATCCCGTGCGAACACAGCACTCGCTCCTTACGTATGTTTTTTTTCTTGACGCCCGTTCGTCCGTCGCGAATTTCGGACCTCGCGGAAGATAAGGGAGAATCGCACGCGCGCGAAAAGACACCCTTGCGATCCGTGTCTCGTGTCCGATATTCCCGTTTCGTTCGCGGGCGAGAGAGAGAAAACCTCCGTTCCTTTTAACCGCACCCTCGCCCGAGTCTTGCGCGTCCACGCACCTTGTTATCGAACCGTCCTTTCTTGGGTCGGTCCCCGTCGGAGACCGTCGAGTTAACCACTTCCGCTCACCGGCGACGATGAAACAACAACAACAACAACAGCGAACAGCCAACAAGGTCCGCGATCTAGCTCAGACTCCACGAACGAACGAACGGGCCCCGACCTGGCCGCGTGAAGGAGAAACGTCATCACTACGTGTCCGTCAATGGTACCCTTCGAGAGAACGCCACTGGGTCTCCTCTTGCGTCACGTCGCGAAAAACACGATGAAGACATTTCACTTATCACCGGGACATCGTCGATGAAGTAAAAATAGCTGGAACCGCGCGAACAACGGCGAGATGACGATGACGGTGATGACGACGAGGATGATACTTCGTCGATGAAAATATCTTAAAGAACTTCGGGCGAAGAACAATCACGATGTTCGCCGACGGCAGCGGCGACAGTCCCGGCACCGCGTCCTCTCCTTACTCCGTATTTTTCTTATTCTGTTCCGTCCCCGTGCGGCTTTCATCCTCTCTCCGGGTCTAGGCGCGCGGTCAAGGTCGACAAAAAAATCACTGACCGTGCGCGTCAGCTCCTCAGCCTCCCCGGTGGACCGGTCTCGGCCTCGTTAAACCCCGTTGAATCTCGTCGAACGAGCCACCATTCCGTACCTTCGTCTCGATAACGAGCGCCGCCGTCTGATAGGTAAAAAGGGCGCCGCGAGTCGGTCAGCTACGAGGTCGTATAACTGCCGGTGCGTGCCTGAAGGTAGTGATGATAGAATGGCGGCAGTGTCGTCGTCTCTGCCGTCGACGACACGTTCGCCGAGTTCTGCGAGGTTACCGCGAGGCCCAACGGGGGAGGCCCCGGCGAACGCTAGTGAGCCGCGAGCGAGTGGGCCGTGAGGGCCTGAGGGCTGAGCATTGGTGGACTGTGACTGTGACCCATGGGCGAGCCGTGCAGATGATCCTGCGGATGATAACCCTGATGGAGGCCGCCCTGGCTCTGGTGACCCGGCGGCATACCCTCCATCATGCCGTCGCCAAGTGTATTGGGCGGCGTCATTCTCTTTTCCTTTTGCCGCCGATTGCAGAACCACACCCTGACCACTTCCTTTTCGAGTTGCAACGAGTCCGCGAGAGAGGTGATCTCCTGGGCCGACGGTTTTGGCTGCTTGTGGAAATGCTGCTCGAGCGCACCCTTTACCGACACTTCGATCGACGTCCTCTTCTTCCGTTTTCTACCCTGGGCGGCGATCTTGTCGATGCTCGTCGGCGAGCCGGTCGTCGAGTCCGCCTCCTCGAGCCACTTCTGCAGCAGCGGCTTCAGCTTGCACATATTTTTAAAGCTCAACTGTAGAGCCTCGAACCTACATATTGTCGTCTGCGAGAAGACGTTGCCGTAGAGAGTACCGAGCGCGAGACCGACGTCCGCCTGGGTGAAGCCGAGCTTGATGCGTCGTTGTTTAAACTGCTTGGCGAAGGCCTCGAGGTCATCCGACGTCGGCGTGTCCTCCTCGCCGGCGCTGTGATCCCTGTCGAGAGGATGACCCGCGTGCAGAGGATGCCCCGACGGTGGACTGTGATTGTGCGCGTCCCTCAAATGGTGAGGTAGACCAGTCTGATGGTTGTGTAGCTGATGTGGATGTTGATGCGGATGCTGATGCAGCATGCCGTTCATCGCTGCGTGATACTGTTGGAGGGTGGTGGGCGAGGCCGCGCCACCGCTCGGATTGTAGTGCGCCGACGGGACGACCGGTGCGTGCCAGGAGTGCGGTGAGGCCATACCCGGGGACTGGTGCGGGCCCCGATGGTGCATACCCTGGTCCGTCGCGGTCGCCGCGGCCGCGGTCAACGGTTTCACATCAAGGCTCGAGTTTGCTTGATGGGGGTGATGATGAGGATGATGGCTAGTATGGTGCATGCCCATCGAGGCCGCCCAGGGATCGCTACCGGGCTGTAGGCTCACCCAGGGATTCGCCGACGAGAGACTCGCCGGATGGGAAAGTCCGTTCGGTGACGGCGAGCCTGTCACCTGATGGTGATGATGATGGTGGTGATGATGCTGCGGCGCCGGCATGTACTTCATCTCGCCAGCGTCGGCGGCGCTACGGGGCGAGCCCGAGGAATAGCCACCCACGGCGATGTTCATCCCGATTGTACCTGAACCACCATCCAGGTCGGTAGACACTGCGCTACTAACCGGCATGTACGTGGTAGCGGCCATCTACTTCCCCCTCGTCGAGAGGTTTCGCGAAACCCTCTCAGTGTGGTTCCCCACCGTGGACACGTCCACGGGGTACGTTTTTCGCTCGCACCCCTTTCGCAAACAGTTTTCTGAACTTTCCGATTTTTGTTAATATATATATATATATATAGATGGAAAGTATACGAAGATTTTATAACTCAGTGAAAATTCCACGAGAACGAATCGAAAGATTGTCGGTAGAATCTCCTCGCAGGACCTTAAATGCAGCTTTCGTCGATTGTCTAGTCACCTCACAATCCAATGATCCTCGAAGAGCAAATCTCTTAGTAATCACTGATCACTCGTTGCACAATCCACAATTCACGTCGACACACCGAGGACCAGACGAAGCTGGTCGTCGTTCTCGACAAAGTTTCGTCCATAGTTTCTCAAGAGTGTCATGTATGCAACAGTACGGCAACATCGACGAATCCGTAGCGAGAGAGGATTGTCGATATCCCGTTTCTCTCTCGTTCGCTCCGACGGGGTGGGTCCCCGCGGAGGAAAAGCGCGTTTCCAGATCGGAGCACCGCTCTGTCGTGGCGCTCCGGAATTTTGCTTCTTTCTCTTGCGCTCTCTCTCTGTCGTCAGCCCTGGGTGTCGCGGCTACTCTCGTTCCCACACGAAAATCACACGTGAAACGGAAGCTCGCCTCCTGGCTATGTACTGGCCAACCCTCGAGTCGAGTCGGGAAGTCACTCGCGACGAGGATATCGATTCAGCCGAGGTCACACATCCCTGGTGGGGATTCGAACTTGTCGAGTAATCACTAATCTTGTCTCGATGACGGCGACGACGACGGCGATGTCTACGGCGATGCGAGGATTACTCCGCACTGGCGTCGTGTCTGTAGCCCCGACGTGATGGACACGTATCGACGACAACGATGCACGACGCGACTGCACTCAGGGGTTGCCACCGCAGACCGACGACCGAGCAGCGAGCGACCGACCGACCGGCTCGGCGTAAAGGGACGTACGACGGTAATCGCGAAACGGAAGAGACTCGACTCGGCGGGAGTAGAATAGGTATATGATGTCGTGCGTGTATGTTCCTTCTGGTGGTAGATGTCCCTCTCTTTACGTGAGTGTACGTGTGCGTATACATACGGTATACGTGTATGCGTGGAAAGAGCGTGTGGGTGAGAGAATATAAGGAAAAAGAGAGAGAGAGAGAGAAAGAGAGAGAGAGCGAGAGAGAGAGAGAAGGAGAGAGAGAGTGTCTATGTATGTAAGTGTGTATGTGTATGTGTATGTGTGTATGGCGACGGAGGAGAGACGGGTTAGAAAGATCTCGCTCGGGCTCTCATGCGTTATGCATGTCGTAGCTGAGAGCGACTGACTGCCTCGCCTCGCAGCTCGCCCGAGGTTCCCGAGGCTCCCGGAGCCGCTTGTGGTGGAAGTTCGTCATGCGCGTCACCGCCGTGCACATCCCCACCGTCGCACGCTGCGCAGCTCGCAATTGGACGGGCTGGCAAGGTGGCCGTCGATGTACGTCAGCATCAGGCGGAACCTCCTGTGACCGCGCCTACGAAGGCAGGCGAGGCACCCTAGGCGCCAGTCCTTCTCGACCCCCCCTTGCCGTCACTTGACTACGTTCTCGCCTGGCTAACAATGCTCGTTCGCTGACACTGCCACCGCCGCCGCCGTCGCCGTCGCCGCCGCCGCCGTCGCCGCCACCACCACCACCACCACCACTACCACCACCACCACCAGCACCACCACCACCACCATCACCACCACCACCTCCATCGCCACCACCGTCAGCGCCGACGTTGCTGCTGCCGCGTCGCGCCAACACTGCCACACCGTGCCGCGCCACCATCGCCACACCGTACCGTGTCACATCGCGCCGTGTTGCTGCGCTGTGCCACAACCGCACAACCGTTCCGTTGCTCCGTTTTGCTCCGTTCCTGCCGTCGCGATTAGGAGAGGCGCGACTCGAGCCGACTCGACACGCGGCTCGTCCAGCGCTCATCCACGTTCGCCATGTGACACAGCTCCCCGCGACTTCGCTTCTCAGGTGCACTCAATACCTCATCTCTATGCGTCCCTCCATGTTCATGTATTACATCTCACCGAGTATCTCGTCGTTTTTCAAACGACGGATCCCTTCAGAAATTTTTCACGATCACGGTCAGCGATCGTTGTCGCGATTTCTCACGGCACGTGCGCGCGCGCACGCAACAGGTACTGATTTAATAACGAATAATTGTATGTGCGACTAGGCACGGTAGACGTCGCGACGCCACGAATAGTCCCGCGTCTTCGGGATAAAGTATATCTTGTGGGAATATCTGGGGCTATGAGAATCGTATGTGGGAATCGCGCACATGAGGCATTATTAATTCAAGTAATCATAAAGGATATAAAATAACTAAAGCACACAGTACACAGTACCCTCGGGACACAAATCATAAGAGTCTCATTGTTTCCGTTGAGCTTTTGGAACAACAAAAGTCTGAATATGAAAGTTCATTCTGCCGCGTCCTGCGATTCCCTCCACGAGAACGACGATAGCATACTCGTCACGTACGCAAACGAAAGATCAATTTTTCAGGCATTGTCGCGGTACAATCCTGCCCGTCGACAGTTTCATTTCCTTTTCGCGTAGCTCGCGGTGCAACAGGTGCACGGATAACCGTTGGTTTCGGCTCGTTCACTGATTACGCACGCCTTCGTTATCAATATTCTGCACCCCGCATGGTCGTCGCGTCTCGTGAGCAAATAAGCGACAAAAAGAGATAAAAAGAATAATCCGAGACGCGTCACAAAACTCCAATTTACAACTCTAGCAAAATTCTCCAAAAACATAAAAAAAATTATGATGACTATACACCGAAAATGTTTTCAATATACGAAATTCTTTAACAGACCAGAAAGTAGGATATGGCACGGATCCATATATGCTTTCCTTTACTTTACTTAAATATTTTTTAAAAGATATTTTACTATATTCGCAAAAATAATCCAAATTTGCAGACGTAAAACTTTGAAGAGGAATCTGAACGAAGGTAGATCGATCAATTGCCGATTACGCAACAGCAACAGGTACTCATTGGGGATGATTAATTATGGAGAAAGGCTGCCCCGATCTCGCCCGTGAGGGAGGGGCGGGAAGGGGGTGGTATCAATAAGAACGAGCCGAACACAAGAAACGAGCGAAAGCGTGTAAGTGTATTGAGAAGAGGGACGAAGAGAGGGGGAAAAGGAGTCGAGAACGAACGCGCGAGTGAGCGAGGTTTAGTACATTTAAATGAGAGCCACAGGTAGCAGCATTATGCAGTACGTGCCAGCTACCCCTCAGGAGGGGTGAGTTAGATCATCGTGTGCCACGGGATCCTCCTGTGTCGTAGTCTGTTTCAACTACACGACTGGCTTTGCGCGCCTCCGCACCTGTGGCCATTCGTGTTATTGTTGCCGCTAACTTCCTACGTTTTCTTGTTCTTTATTACTCGCGCGTGCGAGGAAGCGCAACTAATTATCGCCCGTACGAGACGTACGCGAGTTCTGCACTTCGAGCGTTGCGATAAAAAAAAAATTGTGGAAACACAGATGCGCGCGCGATACTTGATGAGTCTTCCTCGTTTTGTGTGATTCCAGCGATGCAGAGTGAGAAAATTAAAAGAGCGATAATTACCCGTAATATGCCGTCCGATCGTAATAAGTAAATAATATACGTTAGATTTACAGCTATTTCAACTTTTTTATTGCTATTCAATCAATATTAGATTTTAAAATATAGTAGAATATTATCTTATTTTTATAATAACGTTATGATAATTATTTGTATGAAAATTAATTTAAATATGACACCAATTTCTTACTTTTTAATCGTAAAAGATACCAATATTATATTTGCATTAGAATAGCTATGTTAAAACATTTCACGACTTTGCACACGGGCACCAGCAAGAATCTCGCAGTTCGAAAGAATTCCTACGAGGCATTCTCCAAATAATTTTCTACAAAGTGCAACAGTTGGCCGTGGCGTTTCTAGGTCGACACGGTAATACTGAGGCCCTCTTAGTACGCCGGAGAAACTCTTAGCGCGTGTCGGTGGATGCCCGTTATGCTCAAAATATCGCGATATTTCGCTAGCCTGGTCGTCCATCGCTAACGACCCATCGATTTCCGCGAGATCCGCGAGACGTCACATTTCGACGGCTTTTATTGCGCGTCCTTTTTTTATCACCGCCACGGCACGCCGCCAGCAACTCTGCGAAGCTCTGTCGCTAAGAAAGAAATTATGCATTCCGCGTGTACGCGGGTGTACGTTGCCCGCGAACGGCCTCCGGAATTTCACTCGCCTCGTCCCCTTTCTCCATTCCGTTGCCGCAAATATTCAAGAGTACGCGCGGCTTGCCTCCAAAGTTCTCGAGCGAAGCATCCGAAATCCGAAATGTGCTATTGATTGCTTATAAAAAAAAAACACGTTGCATAAATATATTGTTAAATATGCTACATGTACGTGTGAATAAACTAGAATGAATTAATTAAATTTTTATTTTTTATGACGCTGTAAAACTTTTCTCATAGATTATTTATATAAGATCCTTGTGTATCATATTAGCACGTTATCGCAACTAATTCTGGTTGGCCAGCCAGACATAACGAAAGACCATGCAGTCATCTGTCTTTTCTTCCCCTTTTCGCACTTTTTATCTTTCGCCAACTTTTCGCGACGGTACTGGCACACAACGGTGATCTACGAGCGGTCGATAAAAGACTCACGCGAGGCGTATAAATTCGCGTTCGTTACGCGGATCACGGTGGCTCGCTGCGACAAGTGCCACCGCTTGTCATAGGACACAGGCGGATCGAGGAGGGTGAGGACGAGGAACAATAATAGGATCACCTTTACATACCTATCGCTGAACTGACAAATTATGAATGACGCTGCTTAAAATGCCGAAGACGTATCTCGTTGGAGTGCTCGTTCGACCGATATAATATTAATACGCATATAACGCACGTAACAAATTTTAACGTGACACGCGCGCACGCATCCTTGTGTTTAGGCATAACAGAAAGCGTAATACCGGCTAAGAGCGGAAGAGGCTTCGGAGAGGATTAGAAGGGCGAGCAGGAAAGGGCACTGACACGTACGAAAAGTAAGATTCTTAAAGATTCTATACTTTCGGCACGACAAGTCGAAAAAGGATTCGAAAGTTTGGTGTTTTATTTTTAAATCATTATATTCTGACATAAGAATATACAAAGTTCATTGTTCGCGAACAATGTGGTAAAGATGAAACTATTATTGACAGTCACCAGTTAAATCTACTAAATAAAGGGATTTAAAAAATAAAGGAGCAAAATACACTTGTCCATTATTTTCCTTGTCCTAGATATTTACAAAAGATGTTGTCTTAGGACGTACCGAAATAAAGAAAAACGAATGATCGAACTTATTTGATTATAAAAAATAAATTGATAGACAATGAGTGTAATTAGTGTCGATTCTGCTAATAATGTTTAATTTTCAAACATATCGCGAAAAATGTGGTAAATATAAAAATATATTGATGTAAAAAATCGCAAATTGTTTTAAAAAAAAAAAATTTTCTTAATTGCTTCATTTATTTAATTTACTGCAATATACTATTCAGTTTTTTCAAAACTATTATCTGGATAACATAGGTAGCCGCTCTCGCGAAATTTCCTTTTTGGATCGTCTCGATCGATCGAGTGGGTCGCAGCATCATAATGCACCCTTAATTCGATTTCGTGTATCCCTATTGTGTCAAATTGGATTGAATGCTGCCGTAAAATATTTGTTTAGGATCCGACAGGTAGCTCTAACTTTCTACTTCACGTACGACACGGGATAAATTTAGGTAGGAAGAACAGAGAGAGAGATGAGAGCTGACGAGGGTGAGAAAGAAAGGAATGCAGGAAAACGCAGAGAACAACGAACTAACGGCCTACTCCTGGCAACATGAAAATGTTTTGCTACCTGACATTTGCTTGCATAATTTAAGCGGTTCTTTCGGGACCCAACCCTAAGGGGTCCGAGCGAGCCGGTTGCACCTTATCTTCATGATCGAGGCTCCACGGAAGTGCGAAAACATTTGTGCAAAACAATACGAAATCGATTCTGTCCAATTGGGCGTTAAATGACAATTTTCACGCCCCACCTTTTCTTCTTTTCATGTTCTGATCTTACTTGAATGTCTTATAGCATTTCACATTCGTGCGCATTACGTAATTTCATCAATTGTAATTACATCGTAATTTTATAATACACAAATTACTTTTAAATAATTAATAGAAATTATTGTATAAAATTATTTGAATTGAATCGACATAAAGTATCAGCAACACTTATGTTAATCAACATAAAGTTTTTAGCAACACTTCATACGCAGGCTAAATAAGTTTATACATTACACGGAGCAACGAAACATATCCCTGAACTTTGCCCTCTTAATTTCAATATGTATACATTCGCTCGCTGACGTAGCGTCGGGCGGGCACCCAAAATTAGCTGCGAGTGCTGCGACTCTTTGAGAAAGTATTGTCGAATCCCAAATAATCGTTTTTTTCTCACAATGGCCAAGAAAACGTATTTACATACGAAATCCGTCTGTAGACCCGAAGAGAGATATACACGATACTCGTGCGCACACAACGAGCTCGTGATTGTCGCCTACGGAAGGCCACGATAATAGGGCGTGCACACAAGGCTAGCTGGGTCAACTTTTTCGGGTACATTTGAAATTACAATCGTTACTACTCATCGTCAACGTGTCACGTCGAGACTCCACGTCACAACGACAAACCGAAAAATAAGACTATAAGATAATCGACGAGACGGGTATTTTTTATGATCTTTGACGACTAGCTGCTCACCCCAGAAACGTTCAATCCAGGTACTTTAGAACGTATTGTAGGTTTTAAAAGTCCGTAAAAACGGACGCAATTGCACTGCCTGCAGATACGAGCCCGGTGTCACACCGGGATCTTCGTTAAGCAAACACGATTCATCGGTCATCAGAAACGTAGAACACGACGCGTAAATTTTTTCCGGCTTCCATCGACGATCCAAAAACCTGTCAAAATTTCGTTCCGTTCATTTTCCGAAATATGCGCGAACCCCGAAAATACTGCGCGAGTGCACGCGTCAAATTCGCGCGAATTTGATCATCTGTTAAAGCAGAGTGTGACGTGTGACAATGTTGGACCATCGTTGTGACTCGATTACACGCTTATACACACACGTACACGCATATATGGTATCCACGTTTTAACGATCGTCGAAATAAAAAACGCGTGACGATCTCCACGAAACAGCACGCGCTCCTCGCCGAGGAGTCTATGTGCAAAAGCGAATATTTAGAACGTGTCGTAGGTCGCGGCGGCCGTAAAAAAAAAACCGGGTGGGAATGCCACGTCACTCGTACGTGAATGGAAGACGTTAACCGGCGTAATTTGGTCGCTTTTATGCCCGAAATGAATATTTTAATATTTTAATACGAAATACGCTATGAGGGATTTTATGGTGCGCTATAGCTTTTCCCTATGAGTATCTGCCCTCGTGAAGGTAAGGAAAGGGGGGGAAAAGGGTAACGCGCGCGTGGAGAGAAAGCAGCGAGATTTGGCGTGCTCGGAAAGGAGGGAGGTAGCGATACGAATAGTGGGGACAGGGTTCGAGAAGACAGAAGGAGGGGGTGCGGCGAGTGCCGTTCAAGGGAACAGGAAAGGGGGGGATTGTTGTATAGTGAACAGAATTGCAACGAGATGGCAGCAGCGCGCGGCTATGCCATCGCAAACGGAGGAAAACCTCGCAGGACACCCCTTCGAAGGGGTTGCTGGAGAGAGGGATGCGTTGATGAATATATGGTGACATCTATGAAACAAATCGAGAGTTTCAGAGACAGAGAGTTCGGAAAGGAAGACTGAAGCTTCGAAGATAATACCTATGTCAATACTGATAATTTTAATTATTGCGTTACATTCGCAACGGTATCTGACGAACTAATCTCTCCTTCCAATATAAACAGCAAAAAAATTGTTACATTTTACATTATCAAAAAAATGCGGTTTATGAAATTATTAAACAATATTGCAATAATAAAGACCTTTATCTTTATTGATTACATCTATATACCTATTCAATAATGTAAATTAGTGATACAAATTAGGATATAAGTATTCGTATTTACAGTTTCAATACTTTTCATTGCAGCAAAAAAAATCAAAACCATATCTTTGTCTCCAATTTTCCTGCCCTATCCATTTCTGTCTTTTCTGTTCTTTTCTTTTTGATCTCTCAAAAGTTCAGTAACCTATCACTACGTGATTAGAACAATTTTTTAAGCCGCGTGTCAAGATCTCGGTCGTGGCGAAGGATCGGTCGTAAGCTTCCTCCCTCGCCGTGAATTTCTACTTTAAAAAGTTCGATCTGCCGCACAGCGCAACCGTTAGGCCGCTCGGAAGGAGAATCGATAATTCGCGCGTGCAAGGATGTAAGGAGCGCGAAGAAATATGTCAGCGGACGAGGGAGAGGAAAAGCGGGCGATGGTTTTATTTACTACCGTCGGTCCGTGGTCTGAATTTTTACGATCACGGCCGCCGAACTCACGGGCGCGAGTCATTCCCGCGATGACGTCACCGCGAGGGTCTGATACGCAGCGTCGCACGCGGGCATCCGCATTTGCTCCAGATCACTAACACCCTATATAAGTATAGGGCACAAAAATCTCGAATAGGATGAGATATCGCCATTTGCAAAATGCTGGCTATTGTTTCCTAAACACTCATGGAAGAGTAGACAGTTTAATAACGTTCCACAAGTTAATAGTTAAATCCGCCGTCAATAGTTAAGTTAAATAAGTCGGCTATAAATTAATATTCGTCCCTTCGTTACACGCGCATCGGACATTCGTAGCAATCGCAGTCCACCAGCCGTGATGCTTCGAATTAACAGATAATTCGTGGTCGCCATAAGCGAATGCTGAACTACACCGCCAGTGTCCAGCCGGGCAAACGGATGGAAATTCCCGACGGACGGCAGAAAGGTGCCGAGCTGTTCGTTAAAGCGTCATGAGGGGTCGAGGAAGAGAGGAGTGGGCCGTGGAATAGATTAGGCGTCTTGGATTCGATTATAATCGCCGGCGGATCGAATCGGTCTCAACTAACTTCGTCGACCGCGGATCCTTGGCAGAAGCGAACGAAACTCACACGGGATTCGCTGGTCTGGTAGACCTCACGCCGTACGCGAATTTGCGTTTGAAATCGAGAAGAGGTGGGGATCCTCTTCGTCGCTCGACGCTCGACGCTCGACGCTCTACGCTCTCTCAGGCGCGGACTATTTGATCCTTGCACTCTAAGGACCCGCTAACTGCGGCGGAAACTTCGACGCTCTGGGTATAGTTGATTAAGGAGACGATAAGCGCCGCGCTCGAGCTCTTGCCTAATGCAGCGAGCCAGCAGTTCGCGACGTTACCGCTGAAAGTTAGCGCGCGTTCGCTCCTCCGATGCTATTTTCTTGATCAAACGATGTAACCATGATATTGGGGTAATTTGCTACGACCTGTTATATTCTTTATTTCTTATATTTATTAAAAATAATAGCGAAAATAGCATGAATATGAAAGCTTGACAATCTCACAAGTAATAGGTAATCTCAACAAATAATAGTAGCAAAATGACGTATAATTAGTAAAAAATATTGATAAAAAATATTATTTTAATAAAATTATAGTTTTTTAATGGTACAAATAATAACAGTACAAAGAGTACTAAAATACTAATTAAATTGTAACAAGAACGTTAATCAATTACCGTTTTCCATATGTAAAAAAAATGTAAAACTGATACGCGATGCATTTTTTCGTGTCTGCGGCGCGTCGAAAATTACCGTAACGTAACAGCGTTTCGATTCTCGGTTCTAACTGCGGCAGGAATTGCGAGAACGATTCGTCCTTCGTCCGTGCGCAGCCCCGAGGCTGCGTCGTCCTACCATCCCCCACGAAAACGGAACCGCGGCGAGAGCACAGGCAGCCGACAGTCTCGCGAGAGATAACGATCGAAGCCCTGAAATATGCACCACGCCAATTTACCGATCGAAATTATTATTAAGAGGTACCTGTGGTCGAGAGAGAGCCCGAGGAACGGAGCCCCTCGGTACCCCTTGCATCGCCGTCGACGCCGGCGTACCGAAACCTGGCTTCTGCTCCTTTTGCACCATCAGCCTATAATATTCGATGTGCGAAAATCGGAAAGCCGAGAGAGGAGAAGGAGGATGGAAAGAGAGAGAGATTGCAAGAGAAAAGGAGAATGAATAGAACTCGAGGATCGTCGAACAGAAGGAGGAGGAGAAGAAAGGGAGAATATCGGCGTGCCCTCATGGGCAGGCGATCTATACCGCTTATGAAATATATCGTAAAGTTTCGCGAAGGTAAGGAGGAGGGGGTTGGCGGGTTGAGGGACGCCGTTCAAGAAGGCACGGTCAGGAAGGTAGCAGCTTCGAGACGAAACAAGCAGAAAAGAGAATAAGAGAGAGAAAGAGAGAGAAAGAGAGGGAGAGAGAGAGAGAGAGAGCAAAGAAGGAGAGACTGGAGGCTAAGCCTGTAATCATGAGATTGCCAGGAGCTACTGCAGCTGATTGTTATCTTGTATCTACACCCACCACTTTATCGCCGGCCATCTTATTACCCTCGACATATTGACGTCACGCACGTACACGAAGGAGCGCGTACTCTCTTTCTATCTATTCTCTCCCTCCCGCCCTCTATTTTGCTCTTTTCGTCTCCGTCTTCATCCCCATTGAACGCTATGTATCCTGGATTAAAAAATTGGGACCGCGAATCCCTCCCAAAGCCGCTGGGGCCAGCCAGAGTCTAAAACTAATAAAACTTAAATTTACTGTGAAATGCTCCGTATAAATAATTTTGTTTACGTCCATTTCTTATTTTTTATAGTATCTCTCCAAAAGAAAAATCAATATTTCAAAAAATAGTGATTATTGTTAGTAAAAAAATTCGTATATGTCTCTAAATGCTTATTTCTCGTAGCTTATAGATTTTAATTTTAAAATTATATGTAAGTTTGCAATATAAAAAGCTATTATGCATTATCGGATTGCAATATCTTAGATGTGACTAGTATAATCTGAAGGATCCGTTCTCTTGCGCTTAACTGTGGGTTGCGTCCTTTTAGTTCTTCGATCCTGCATATCGCTATTATCGGCGATTATCATTATTCGCGATTACTCTTGTCCTCATAGGTAGCGCATCGATAAGACGTTACCCCGATCGCGATAATTAATTGGTAAACAGGCGCCGATAAATTCAAACAAACGTAGCAGGTTATTACAAGTCGGATTCCCCGACAACTTGAAGACACCGATTCTTCTTAAGGTTCGGTATGCCCGCGGGAACGGGGCGACTATTCAATTTATTTTATAAAGATCTGATATCGAATTGATTACTTGATAAGAAATGATAAGATTCCGAAGTCACATTGAAGATACCTTTCTCAACGATATATTTAATTCTCGTAACTTCAATTCATGACTTATGAATTACTGTAATTGATTTAATATTTTTTGTTAAAAATTAGTTGGGTATAATCTCAAGATTAGATGGACAAAGATAGTATAATTTTCAAGAGAAAATATTAACAAAATTTAGTTAATTTTTATCGGAGAGTGTGAGATTATTTAATTTATCTATCATCGCGTCGCTGAAGATAGTTCAAAGTAGAGCTGAAACGTATGATTTATAACTTTTGTCGAATTGTTAATTAAATGTTTCATAAGTTTAATTACTCGCACAATTAACCGCGTTTGACTCTCAAAGCCCACTTTTTCCTTGTTACTTGTTAATTTTATTAATATCTTTAATTAATTAATTAATCATATTTATGTATTTTAGAATATATTAGAAATAAAAGGAGTTATAATTAGAAACGATGATTCATATAACCGATACGCGAAAAGATAACTATTCATAGTGCGAATATTAAGGTCATTATATATATATCACGATGATTCAAATAAAACCTCGGGAGAATTTTAATCTGGATGTCCTGCTGTCGACATGGCTTGTCAAAGCTCGTTAGCGTGAAATCGTCGCTTTTTACTCGTGCTCGTTCATACACAATTTATTTACAGCACTTTCTGCGGAAATGATTAATAATGTCGTCGAAACGAGTCGACTGGTCAGCAGAATCGGCAGCAGAATGTAAAAATTTGTGAAAATGTGTCGTCTGTATTCGCGTAGAGTAAATTACAGAGAATTAGCCGAGATCGCTGACTTTGATAAAAAATTTGTGACTAGAAAAGGCATGCAAGTAGGAATTATCAAAAGGAATATAATACTAATTTGAGTGCGGTGGAGACAAACCTTCTTTAATAATCAAATTGCGTTAAAAACAAATCGAACTTAACTACAACTTTCAATTGCAAAGAAATTTCAAGACAAGTCTTATTGTTAGTAAGATTGTCAAAAAATGTGCCATAATTAAAAGTTTTGTAAAAAATTTGTCATTTTTTGACTAGATTTATGTTTCTTTAGTGTTTTTTGACCTTACATAAAGAAGAGTACCGCGAAGCTGATAGCAGTCGGTAGCCAGTTTTTCTCCGAAGGATCTGAGCATCGGAGTGAGCAATGGAGTTGGGTGCAGCGAGGGCAGGAACAGAACAGACGAGGAAGAAAAGAAGGAATTCACGAACTGCAAAATGCAATTATCGGCATTAGTCCGCGGGGTATCACGATCCACCAGGGCTGTTCCTGCTAGTCGAGTGGGTGGTGAAGCTTCTGTACCGGGTGTGTAACCCATCGTGGAATAAATTGCACCATAAACTTTCGGAAAATATATCAAAAATATCGAAAGATTTACTCTGGTTTAAATAACTCACGAAAAATATTACACAGCGAATTATTAAAAAAAAATAATTAGTAAATAATATATTTCATTATCCCAGTTTCACTGACAAACGTACTGCTAAACTATGTTCACTCCAATCCCTCGAATTTCCCGAGATTTAACTCGCGTCTATGGAACTGGTTTAAGAATTTTCTTGGCGAGAGATTTCGCGACAGGTCGACGACTGCGTCGGTGGGGTTTCATCGATCATTGCGCAATCAATTTCGGACAAATCGTGGGTTACTAGGAGGTCGGCATAATTTGTACCCGAGAAATCGGGAGTAAGGCGATAGGACGTAACCGACTCGGCTGAATATCGGTTGATTATCTCCCGGTAACAAGCAGCTTTTTCTCTAATCGCATCACGGCGATGATTCCTCGTTACGAAACACGACTAATAACCCGTTTTGCCACTCACGATCAGTCGTGCTGGAATCACTGACGACGACAACTCGATTCTAAATTACAAGTGCATCCGAGTGAACGTAAGACCATCCGAGAATTAATCCGATCGACCTCCGTCTAATAAGAAAACTAATTCGAACTCGCTCGGCGAGAGTTATGGCGGTTGAAGAATTTAGAATTAATAATTTAGCTAATCGTGAGATGTGCCTAGCGAATTGTTGCAGGTATACAAGACATTAAAAAAAATCTTTATTGTTAATAACACCATATCTTTTAGACTAAAAATCAATATTCATTGATCAGACGATTGATAATAAAATCAATCTTGGAACTATGCTGCAATCGTTTCAATTCATTCGTAAAATGAAGTTGCGTTAAACAATGAAATGCGGTAAACAATAAATGTTGTGAATTAAAAATTACATATAATATTTCACTTATCAGATACTTTAATTCCATTTCGAATCAATAATCTATACGTACAAGAAACTAATACAGGTTAGATAACGTGAAGGGTTAATAGGAAACGCCATTATCGTGATTTCGTGATAATTAAATGTCTGGAAAAAATATCTGCGCGCGTGCTCACATTTTTCAATACGGGACACCCCGTATACGTGAAGCAGCGTAGGTACGAAGCCCGGTAGCCCAGGGCCATAAGGTCGGACCTCCTCTACTCCCTCACCTATACACGCGCTCAAGAGGTGAAGGAGGAGAAGGAAGAGCAACGATTGGTAGCAGACGAAGAAGAGAACAAGAAGGCAGCGAAACTAGCGGGGAAGGAAAGAGAAGGAAAGAGAAGGAAGGAAAACGAAGGGATCGGCCACATGCGACTCTCAAGAGCTTACACGGTCTATACTTTGCGTCGTGGTATCTGTATCTCAATTCTGACGGCGTAACATACGAAGGTGGCACACACAGGACGAAGAGAGATAGGACGAAGGGAGCCAAGGAGGAAACCAGAGGGAAAGGATATAGGGAGGGAAAAGAGGTGGTTGCGCGGGAGGGTGGGGGAGGAGAAGCGATGAGGCTCGACCGGGTCCCTTGCGTTGTGTCGGAGCTCACTCCGTAATTTTCTAATTATATACTCGAAAATAATTGGTTATTATCCCCCTTCGTGTACGTGTGTATCTGTGTGTATATCGGTGATGCTGCGCCGGATCGCGAATGCTCTGTAGCTCGAGCCTAAAGGGAATCACGAGCGCGTCACGGAGCGCCGCGCCACTTCTTCTTCTTCTTCTTCTTCGTCTATAGTTTCTCTCCTTCTTGTTCGCCCGGCCCTGCCTTTGCGAGAATCATCTGCTATTTAAGATCCTCTGAGAAAGACAGTTAAACGGATCTCGAAATTAAAATAAAAATGTAAAGTGTAACAATCATCTCTCCCACACGTAATAGATCTGCGCATATAATAGATTATTCGTAGGTACAGTTATCGTTATTGAAAAGTGTTTAGACACACCGTCGATATAATATCGCGAATCTCCGAACTGCAAGATCGGGAAGAGTCATCCGGAATAGAGGAGGGGTGCGCTGGGGTTCGAAAAAAATCGGAAAGTGCCGTGGTCTCGACGATAATAAATTAGCGGCGAATTCATGAGTTTTCGTCGGCGAGACACGCCAGTAGCAACGGTAGTCCTTCAGTTCTTCGAGAACAAAACGATAGTCATCTTCTCTTTCGGGCGAAGGGTCGAAGAGATTCACGAGTGGAACGACGCTTCGCCCCTAATTTGCCGGAGCAGCGTTCCTCCCGAGGGCCCGGGAACGCGCTCGGAGTATTAATAAAAACGGTGAGAAATAGCTTGCGCAATATCTGAAATCGGTCTCACCGACCATTTTTTTCGACACGCACGCACACAGCGATCGAAGATGTCGATGTTGTTCGAAGGGTTGGCGAGATCGTCAACGTCCAATATGGGGTTGTACGATCGGTGAAACGTGGACAGGTATGCGAGATAGATCTCTCATCTATATCGATTTTATCGTCGCAAACAACTCGGTTTCTCTAACACACACGTAGTAGATTGGAAACGCGTCAACGAAAACAATATTATTCTTGATTCAAGAAGGGTTGATGAGAAATCTTGTTCAATTATATTGTATTAATTTCAATACGAGAAACGATTCGTCGCGTCGTCTTCAATAACAAAAATTAGCTGTTATAAGATAAATAATATAATAAAACGCAGGAATACTAATGTTTCGTTAAATTAATAGTTATTCAAATAAATGGGTGTATTTTTATAACGGGTCGTTTATAAAAATAAATTAGTATAATTGTAATTTATAATAGATACGCGATGTCTTTTTTCGCGTTTCTATTATACGCAGTTCTATATCGCAGTTCTATTATACAGAAAAGATCGAACAAAGTGCATTTTTTGAACGCATATACAACGAAGAACGAAACTACAAGCTTTGTCAATGTTCGTGTTTCTGTCACCGGAGGACTTTGAAAACATTCTTTCCCAAAATGCATCTCGATGACTTTTCCTTCACTCCTTCAAATGCTCTCACTTCTGAGAACCACAGATAAATTATCATCTGCATCTTAAGATCTAGCGAGCTTTGCGCGCAATACCATGAGAGAGATCCATCGATCTGGAGATATTAACGAGTCGGCCCTTCTATGGGAAAGGACTCGCGATCGAGATGAAACGGACCATTCGTAAACGATATCACCGATATCTAGGGCTGTAAGAACGTTGACGAGTGACAGATCGTTGACATGATCTACAGGAGGAATGCAAAAGGAGAAAGCCGCTGAGAGTCGGTGACAATCGAAGGATCGAAGCCGACGGCTACTAGAGAGGGCTCGTACCCTCTCGAACGGGTGGTGACATTTTAAGCGGGTCATTAGTTTACAACCGGTGGCACATTAGTTCGCATTAGTACACGTTTGTTTACATTACGTATGTCAGTCCCGGGCCGACACACACAGAAATCGACGATCTCACGATCGGACTCGTGCAACAGCTAAATGGAAAAATTATGCCCCGTCGAAATTCGTTCCAGTCTCCCTTTCTACTCGACCGCGCTTCCTTTACCACGACTCTTGAAATTCATGAACCACCGCGAAGATCTCGATCGCACGATCGAGAGACGCGCGCGAGTGTCGCCGCGTCGCATCGCATCGCATCCGACATTAGTCCGCGCACGGAAATTTACGTAATACCGGTGTAATTCTCAGGCCCGATCCGATTTGGGATAAATATAGGTCGCACGCCCCCCGCGCTTTACGGATGACCATTATTTCGACGCAATCGCACGACGCATTAGTACGATGAAGCAATCGTACGACTGTAATAAAGCGTAATGTGTCAATTAGAATACCATTAATCTTGTAATTTTTAAATGTTGTGTTCAACTAAAATCTTCACTGAACTCTATAATCACGCGGCGAAACAATGTGCCATTTATCATGTAGAATTGTAAATAAACGAAATGCGATAAAAATAGTTAAAAAAAGTGTCGATCTATTTTACTTGAATATTGATCTGAGAATTCTCTAATTTATTGGAAAGAGAATATACATTCTGCCATTTTTGTCTTATTTCGAATATACATTAGGATGATTTGAGGTGAGATTACGGATAATCGTGCGATCTCATGTTATCGAATGCAAATTAGAAGTAGATTAGGACGAATTACAGCGTCCGGCGAATGTAGTTCCAGAATGTCAGAGGGCATAAACGGCTCTTTGCGGATTTTAGACCGATCTAAGCCGGAAAAGCTGATATCATTGCTGATAAAGCAACCAGCTATAGGTCAAATAAGTTCATTCTTGCATTTATGCATTGAAAGCGGTCAAACAGTGAAGCAGATCTTACTTTTATTCAAATCATAAGAGCAATACGTAACATTGCATACACAGTTATCAGATAGATTATTTTGATACGTATTACATTTGCAATCTTAAATTTAATTTCCTGGTCTTTTTTAGAGACAACGAGTTAAAAAGTCTAAAGATCATGTGTATATGCGTGTAAATATAACTACTACAACAACAACTACTTCAACTACTACAACTACTATTAAAAAAGGTAAAAGTAAAAAATGAAATGTAACATGGCACAGAAACGAGTAAAATCATGAGATTTTGGCAGAGTAAAATCTTATTCATTATTTTTAAAAAGAACAGATCGAATCTTGTTCCAGCGTCGTCGGCAAGGTATTATTCTAATATCGACGGTTCCGACTGAGAGATTTGTCGCAGCCGATTAAAAACGGCCGTGCCGCACCGCACCGATGCGAGACGTGGCGCGGTATCAAAAGGCCCGTCGTCCAACGCCGCCGCGCGCCGCGCCGACGACGTCCAAGCTTAATGCATATGGAAGCAGGAAGCCGGCGACGTCGAAAGGTCACTCAGCATTTCGCCGGGGTGACGAAAGGTTATCTTGCAGACGCGGATGTGTCAAACGCCACGAAGTGGCGGCCGAGAAATTCCCCCCTCCCTCTCGTGCCTGCTGCTTCTCGACCCTTTCTTTCTCGGTGCGCCGCCGGTAGGCATGAAATTAAATTCAATCTTTGACTACGCTGGATTTGCATACTTTCCCCGCGCTTCGGAAGCTCGAACGACTGTCAACGCATAAACACGGGATTACCATAAGCGGGATCTATTCCCGGAGCGATCCATTTTTTCGGCCGGGCCGGACCGGTCAAGCTGCCAAGCTTGGCTCTCGGCGACCTGGATGATGGTTAATGGATCGTATAAACGATGTTCAAACCTGTCCGAACTTACACGGATATCTTCTGAGATTATGTAAAATGTTATAAAACGATCGGCATGATTGATATTTTTATCACGAGCATACCTTTCATGATCATTAAAAATATATATCTTGGTTAATTTGATAATACAATAATGAATAAATTGTAATTCTTTTGCCGTGTATCTTATTCTTTCTGTGTTTCTTATTCCTTCATATAAAATTTAGCGATCATTGATGTTCCAGTCATGAAAGACAAAAGCTGATGGCCCGAGGAATAAAGAGAGAAGCAAGTCGATTCGAAGGATATGGCGAGGACGATAGCGAGCGTGAGACAAACGATCGTGAAAGAAGAGGAGTAAAGAAGAAGGAAGAAAAGAGAGAGAGAGAGAGAGAGAGAGAGAGAGAGAGAGAGAGAGAGA